>NW_028320597.1:0-174890 GCF_062004578.1 Staurois parvus
ATGGAAAGACATTTTTTCAAACCCACACTCCCCGGGTGGGAGGAGAACAGTTGTTCAGATACAAAAATGCGTGTCGGGTGTTTACAAGCGCTTCAACTGAAGTCTATGGAGCCAAAAAGAAAAAAGGGTTCATGTACCTATCCGAGCTTCAAGCAACTCAGCATACAGACAAACGAGCACAACAGAAAAGAACAGGATATTGGATGGTGTGTCATGTTAACCCCTTCCAGCCCGGACACTTTCCCCCCCCCCCCCCCTTCCAGCCCGGACACTTTCCCCCCCCCCCCCCCTTCCAGCCCGGACACTTTCCCCCCCCCCCCCTTCCAGCCCGGACACTTTCCCCCCCCCCCCCCTTCCAGCCCGGACACTTTCCCCCCCCCCCCCTTCCAGCCCGGACACTTTCCCCCCCCCCCCCTTCCAGCCCGGACACTTTCCCCCCCCCCCCTTCCAGCCCGGACACTTTCCCCCCCCCCCCTTCCAGCCCGGACACTTTCCCCCCCCCCCCCTTCCAGCCCGGACACTTTCCCCCCCCCCCCCCTTCCAGCCCGGACACTTTCCCCCCCCCCCCTTCCAGCCCGGACACTTCCCCCCCCCCCCCCCCTTCCCTTTCCCCCCCCCTCCCCTTCCAGCCGGACACTTTCCCTCCCCTTCCAGCCCGGACACTTTCCCTCCCCTTCCAGTCCGGACACTTTCCCCCCCCTTCCAGTCCGGACACTTTCCCCCCCCTTCCAGTCCGGACACTTTCCCCCCCCTTCCAGTCCGGACACTTTCCCCCCCCTTCCAGTCCGGACACTTTCCCTCCCCTTCCAGTCCGGACACTTTCCCTCCCCTTCCAGTCCGGACACTTTCCCTCCCCTTCCAGTCCGGACACTTTCCCCCCCTTCCAGTCCGGACACTTTCCCCCCCTTCCTGTCCAGGCCAGCTTTCAGCGCTATCACACTTTGAATGACAATTGCGCGGTCATGCAACACTGTACCCATATGACATTTTTTAGCGACAGATAAAACTTTATTTTGGTAGTATTTTTATTTTTTTTTTGCTATATAAATGAAAGTCCAAACATTTTGAAAAGCGCCTGTCACCTAAAAACACATCACACAGGGGAGTTTGAGTCCCCTACGTGATGAAAAAAAAAAAAAAGTAAAAAAAAAAAAAAAATAATATAATTGAAGTAGGGCCCTCTAACCCTCTTGTATTGAACTGTATTGTCTCCTGTTACATTGTAAAGCAAACTGTTGGCGCCATAAATCCTGTATAATAATAATGTAAAAAAAATAAAAAATAAAAAAATAATAATTTTTAAATTCCAAAATATTACAGTTACACTCAAACACAAATCACCCCCCCCCCAAAAAAAATTGAAGCCCCACCCCACTCGTACAGACGTAAACGCACGTCAGGGCGCCTATGTGTGAAAACGCCGATTGTGTTACACTTGGTACATATCGCCGCGCACGCCGGATTGACAGCAATAATTCTCACACCAGACCTCAGGTAACACTAAACAGATGACCTGTAGGGGCTTTTGAAGTGTCGCCTATAGAAGATACAGGAGAGTGAAGTTCGCTGCCATTTTATAGGTGCGCCCAAATTTTGGATTTAGCAACTATTTACTTGTCACAACATAGTCTTTTTATATTTTACCAAAAAGTGGGCATTAGTTTGCCCTAAAATTCACTTGAGTGTTTTTGTTACAGAAATTTGCGTTTCCTAGACCTTTGCGGTAATATGGTGTCACAGTAAAAATAAATAGTATTGGAACTGCCGCTATTTTATTCTATTGGGTGTCCGTTTTCAGAAATTATATCACATTTGGGGTTTTGTGTAATCTTCAGGCCTACATTTTTTTTAACGTGCAATAGATGCCAAAAAAAAACAAAAAAACGGCTCTGGCAGCAAAAGGGGTTTAAGGACCGGGAGGCCGCAGCGGGCGGAGGGACTTACTAAATGTGCTGCAATTAACATATGTTTATAAGACTTTACACATCAGTCTTTTCAGGCAGCTGCTAGTTTTATGTGAAAGAAATTATTTTCTTTTTTATAGAATGTTGTTTTTTTTTTGTATATATTTTTTGTAATTTTTTGTATAGAATATTTTTTTTATTGTATAGAATATGTGTTTTTTTTGGGGGGATATAATTTTTGTAATTTTTATCTGAGGTAATTGTAGCTATATTAGTGCATTTGCGGCAGAAACAATTGAGTACTGTCCGTGATACTTTTTTTTTTTATTTGCAGGACAATCTTTTGGGGAGTGTTCCCTTCTTCAGGTAAAAGCAGTACTGATCAGTACTGCTTTGACCTGAAGGGGACACTCCCCGGAAGCTTGTCCTCAAAATTGTTTGTTAGTGCAAATAAAAAAAAAGTATCCCGGACAGTACTCAATTGTTTGTAATTTTTATAATATTTTTGAATAGAATATGTTTTTTTTACTGTATAGAATATATGTTTTTGTATATTTTTTTTGTATAGAATATGTTTTTTGTAAATATTTTTTATAATTTTTTTGTATAGAATATATTTTTTATTGTATAGAATATATGTTTTTGTATATATTTTATGTAATTTGTGTGTATAGAATATGTTTTTGTAAATATTTTTTATATAGAATAGTTTTTTTATTGTATAGAATATATGTTTTTGTATATATTTTTTGTAATTTTTATAATTTTTTTGTATAGAATATTTTTTTTTATTGTATAGAATATATGTTTTTGTATATATTTTTTGTAATTTTTATAATTTTTTTGTATAGAATATTTTTTTTATTGTATAGAATATGTTTTTGTATATATTTTTTGTAATTTTTAGAATTTTTTTGTATAGAATATTTTTTTTATTGTATAGAATGTTTTTTGTATATATTTTTTGTAATTTTTAGAATTTTTTTGTATAGAATATATTTTATTGTATAGAATATATACATTTTAGGGCACAGGTTAGCAAGGATATTTCAATTTTAGTTTGTAAAAAAACTACACACTGCCGGGTGCAGGGCTTGCGTGAGCTGAAGGAGGAAAATGAAAAAAGGTTCTTATGATCACCAATCCCCCTCCAGACAATTTGTATTTCAATTAGTTATGAGGCGAGTGCATAGGAAGGCAAGTCCTTACACACTGCCCCCGCATCGGCTTCTGCGATAGCAGCAACATCTGGGAGGAGAGGCTGGGGGGGGGGGGGGGGGTGTTGTCTGTTGGACACATTAAAGAAATTTCCCAGTATTTCAAATGAGCCAAGTAGTACAACTGCTTCCTGGGGGCTCCTGTACATATGTACTAATATAGAGGAGCTCAGACACGCATGTAGCTCATGTTTATAGTATCCGAGATAGACGACCAGATCACACGAGTTCCTGTTTATGTGCGAGATGGAGATACAACTGCCACCAAGAAGGTTTTGCCAGAAACTGATTAACCAGCATCCTGGCAAAGGAGTCTACCACCGTCCATCCCTTCAATTCTGGTAGACAACAAATCAGAAAAACAAAAAGCAACCACCGCCACAAGCAACCACCACCACCACAAGCAGCCACAAGCACCCACCACCACCGCAAGCAGCCACAACAAGCACCACCACCACCACAAGCAACCACAAGCACCACCACAAGCAACCACCACCACCACAAGCAACCACAAGCACCACCACAAGCACCACCACACGCAACCACAAGCACCACCCACACGCAACCACAAGCACCACCACACGCAACCACAAGCACCACCACACGCAACCACAAGCACCACCACACGCAACCACAAGCACCACCACAAGCAACCACAAGCACCACCACAAGCAACCACAAGCACCACCACAAGCAACCACAAGCACCACCACAAGCAACCACAAGCACCACCACAAGCAACCACTACCACAAGCACCACCACTACCACAAGCAACCACAAGCACCACCACTACCACAAGCAACCACAAGCACCACCACTACCACAAGCACCACCACTACCACAAGCAACCACAAGCACCACCACTACCACAAGCAACCACAACCACCACCACTACCACAAGCAACCACAACCACCCACCACTACCACAAGCAACCACAACCACAAGCAACCACAACCACCCACCACCACCACAAGCAACCACAACCACCATCACCACAAGCAACCAAAACCACCACAAGCAACCGCCACAACCACCCGCCGCCACAGCCAACACAAGACCTGGTTTACATGGGCAACAAAAAGGCAAATATATTGTAGTTTCACTGCTGTAAAAAATTTTGGTGGTCCGGATTACTAGCCAGCTGTGTCTTGGTAAACAAACTGTTTTAATTTCTTCAAAAAGGCAAACAAATACAACCTACCTTCAGTATTAAACAAAAATAGTCCATGAACTCTGGTACAAAAGCAAACTTCGGCTCACCGCGCAACATCAATTTGTGCCACAACAGGGTTTAAAGTCCCCACCGGCTCTTGAAACGGTTACAAAAGCCCAGAAACTAGACAGGGCAGAGCTTCCTCACCACTGTGTCCTGCTCCCCACCACACCCCATGGACCCTGGATATCCGCTTCCTGCCCTCACTTGCAGGCGGGTTAACAGTTTCAGGTCCAAGGTACCCGTTAGTCAGGGCCGGAAGATCTTTCCCATCCAAGATCTTGTCAAGCCTCTGGATTATGGGCCCCATATCAGGACTTAATTCTAGGAAAACAGTGAATCGGGTTTCTAACACATCACCCTAGAACCCCTCACCTTGCATGGGGAGTCCAAGTTACAGCTGCAATGCAGCCCAGGCGCCAGGAGGCAATTTCCAGTCGCCATGGCGACCTGGCGCCTGGGATTTGTCGAGCCCTGGTCTATATCCACCCACATCCGGTCAGGTCAGTAAATGCAGACCTGCATGCAAACCTTTTCCAGTTTGGTCCAATGGGCCCAGATGGGAGTGAATATAGGTGGACGCACGACCTCCCACGGGGACTCAGTGCGGGCAATTTTTGATATGTAATCGTTCAGGTGGAGCACTGAAAAACCTTTTAGTGTGAAACGATTCCATGCCAATGAATATCCACCCCAATCGTATAAAAATGACCCTTATTGTATCTAAAAACTTTAATAAACGTCAACCTGCTGTAAAAGTACAATGAGGCATAAAGACAATAAAACGAACCTTAGAATTAAGAAAACATTTACGATGTAAACGAATTACAAACGTGCCAAACAATCCCATAAAAGTGCCGACTTGACATCAGTATCCAATGGATATACATAGACAATAGTGAATACACCACACAACAAAATCTTCAGTGCAAACAGATCCAATCAATGTAGGTCCAGTGTTCACATAGCGACAAGTTTTTGCACTGACCCCAGCGGGGGGCGCTGCTTTGCACCGAACCCCAGGGGGAGGGGGCGCTGCTTTGCACCGAACCCCAGCGGGGGGGGGGGGGGCGCTGCTTTGCACCAAACCCCAGCGGGGGGGGGGGGCGCTGCTTTGCACCGAACCCCAGCGGGGGGGGGGGGCGCTGCTTTGCACCGAACCCCAGCGGGGGGGGGGCCGCTGCTTTGCACCGACCCCAAGGGGCGCAATTTTGTATTGAAGTCAGTGGGACACTATTTTACTTTTACCCCCGGTTCACAGATATGCGGCCGTGCGGGCCGCGTTTTGAGCAGGCAGGAGAACCCATTAATTTGAATGGACTGCCGTGACAGGCAGGAAAGAAGTCCCTGCACTCCTGAAACCGCAGCCGAGGTTCCCAGTGCGGTCGCGTTTTCCAGTGCGTGGGGGCGTGCCATGAGAACTAATGGCACCCGCCCGCGGGTCCGCATTCCTCTGTGTGGGTGGTGCGGCTGCATGGATTTTTGTACGGATCTGCATCCTCACCACCCGCACAGCTGTGAACCGAGCCTTAAAGTCAGTGGAACGCAATTTTTGCTTTGAAGTCAATGGGAGGCAGTGTGTGAAACCAGGCTCCAGGACGCAATTTCTAGTCGACATGGTAACCTGGCGCCTGGGATTTGTCGAGCCCTGCCTATAGATATATTAAAGAAACAAAGAAAATGATGATGGGGACTTTAGAGGCACAGAGTGAATAACTCTCTTTGAAAACACATGCAAAGATTTACACCATCATAAAAAATTGCTAATATTTAAAAAAGTTCATAAAAAGTATTTTTACATATAAAAAAAAGATATGGCTGACAGTACTAAAACCATTTAGTTAGACCACTCTGTGATCCACAGATCATCAAATACAGACCAATCTTGCCATGAAGTAGATACAGTACATCTGTGTAGATAAATCCAACACATTTTGATACAATGTTTCCACAGGGGACTGAATGATAGTCATATCAAGGGTACAAAGTTGCACATAATTGGGGCAGCACGGTGGCTAAGTGGTTAGCACTTCTGACTAGTAGCACTAGGATCTTTGTGCTCGAATCCCAACTGCCTGTGTGGATTTCCTCTGGGTACTCCGGTTTCCTCCCACACTTCAAAGACATGCTGGTAGGTTAATTGGCTCCTGTCTAAAATGTGTATGTATGAATGTGAGTTAGGGACCTTAGATTGTACGCCCCTTGAGGGTTAGGGACCTTAGATTGTACGCCCCTTGAGGGTTAGGGACCTTAGATTGTACGCCCCTTGAGGACAGGGACTGATGTGAATGTACAATATATATGTAAATTGACAGTGCTATAAAAAGTACCTATAATAAATAATAAGCCAAATATATTAAAAACAGGAGTCCATGCCTTGTGAAAATTCCCACTGAATACCATTTGGGCCAGTGGGGATTAGAGGCACCCACAAGAATGCCATCAGATGATAATTGATGGTACTGGGCTTCATGTGGTGGATTTCCCAGCATTCCTTGCATGCGCCTTTACTCCTTTTGGGCCCAAGTGGTACCCAGTGGGAACTTCCACAAGGCATAGACTCCCATTTTAAAACAAATGGCTGAGTATGTACAACTCTGTATACTCTATGACAGGGAGCCTCCAAGTTTTCTAAACAAGGGGTCAGTTTATGGTCCTTCAAACTTGAGGGGGTCGGACTGTGGGCATTGGGAGAAGAGGAGGTCCCAACGTCAGATGGAATAAACAGCGCCCCATCATTGGTGTCACTGGGAGGAATGGTGCCCCATCTTTGGTGTCACTGGTAAGCAGGGCTTGACAAGTTTGCTTTGAATCTAGGAGCCAGCTAAAAAAAAGTTAAAGGCCAGTTTTTTTAGTATAGCATGAGTTTTCGACATTG
Source organism: Staurois parvus (assembly GCF_062004578.1). NCBI lineage: Eukaryota > Metazoa > Chordata > Amphibia > Anura > Ranidae > Staurois > Staurois parvus. Next base: position 7,215 of record NW_028320597.1, read on the forward strand.
CCCGGGGCAAGGCAATTTTTGAGCGACAATCTTCACACAATGAGATGTGCCGTGGAACAATCACGGCAAAAATCACACCACATTTTAGGTGCCATTAAGGATAATGGCCTAAACCTGCGTTTTGTGACCACAGCGATTCTGCTGCCATCCCAGAATACCTAGGTGGGAATGGAGCCGTCCTGGATGAGCCTTCAAACTCTGGATGAGCCTTCAAACTCTGGATGAGCCTTCAAACTCTGGATGAGCCTTCAAACTCTGGATGAGCCTTCAAACTCTGGATGAGCCTTCAAACTCTGGATGAGCCTTCAAACTCTGGATGAGCCTTCAAACTCTGGATGAGCCTTCAAACTCTGGATGAGCCTTCAAACTCTGGATGAGCCTTCAAACTCTGGATGAGCCTTCAAACTCTGGATGAGCCTTCAAACTCTGGATGAGCCTTCAAACTCTGGATGAGCCTTCAAACTCTGGATGAGCCTTCAAACTCTGGATGAGCCTTCAAACTCTGGATGAGCCTTCAAACTCTGGATGAGCCTTCAAACTCTGGATGAGCCTTCAAACTCTGGATGAGCCTTCAAACTCTGGATGAGCCTTCAAACTCTGGATGAGCCTTCAAACTCTGGATGAGCCTTCAAACTCTGGATGAGCCTTCAAACTCTGGATGAGCCTTCAAACTCTGGATGAGCCTTCAAACTCTGGATGAGCCTTCAAACTCTGGATGAGCCTTCAAACTCTGGATGAGCCTTCAAACTCTGGATGAGCCTTCAAACTCTGGATGAGCCTTCAAACTCGAATTCACAAGACAGGCTGGATATTGTGTTTTCCTATCGAGGTGGTCCACACAGATGTGATTTGCACGCATTGGGTTTTGAGCGCCATTACGAAAAAGGGCCCTGCACAAGTTTGTAGCCGTGCGTTCAAGATTTGCAGAGTAGAGTGGCATGCGGAGATACGTGTTCACATAGGACATCTATTGAAAGGCGCTTTTGCATTACAGTCAGTGGGAGGCAGTGTGTGCCTCAGGCGCCAGGATGCAATTTCTAGTCACCATGGCAACCTGGCAACTGGGATTTGTCAAGTCCTGCTGGGAGGAATGGCACCCCATCTATGGTGTTACTGGGAGGAACGGTGCCTCAACTTTGGTGTCATTGAGAAGAACGGTGGCCCAAATTTGGTGTCATTGGAAGGAATGGTGCCCCATTGTTGGTATTAGTGGATAAAAATAGGGCCCCGAGGGCAAAACAAAAGCAAAGGGCTGCATCAGGCCCCCAGGTCACAGTTTGGAGACCACTGCTCTACAGGATTATCACTTCATCCCCCCTGAGGAAGATTTGTATTGAAATGTGTAGGGTTTATCCACACAGATATACGGTCAGGGAATCCCAGCTAAAATGAATTCAATGGGTGTCAGAGGGTCTTGGGAAGAGCACCCCTTCTACAGTGGGGTCAGAATGCCACCCGTACAGGCAATAAAAAAAGATCACTGGTGTAATGCAGCATTCTCTGCCAAATGGTGCAATTTTGCAGCCCCATCAAATGGAAAGTCAACCAGCCACAGCTCACGGAGCACCCTCTGGAGGAACCTTAAGCCGACCATGGACGGTTCGAAACTCAGCCAGTTCAGCAGGGACCGGCCAAGATTCGAATCATGTATGGGCAAGGCTGAATGGGCAGCACAGTGGCTAAATGGTTAGCACTCCCACCTGGCAGAACTCGGGTTGTTAGTTTGAATCCCAACTATGGCACCGCCTGCCTGGAGTTTGTATGTTCTCCCTGTGCCTGCGTGGGTTTCCTCTGGGTTCCCTGGTTTCCTCCCACACTCCAAAGACATGCTGGTAGGTGAATTGTCTCCTGTCTAAATTGGCCCTAGTATGTGTATGTATGAATGTGAATTAGGGACCTTAGATTGTACGCCCCTTGAGGGTTAGGGACTAGGGTCATTGGTTCGAATCCCAGCCACGGCACCACCTGCCTGGAGTTTGTATGTTCTCCCTGTGCCTGCGTGGGTTTCCTCTGGGTTCCCTGGTTTCCTCCCACACTCCAAAGACATGCTGGTAGGGTAATTGGCTCCTGTCTAAATTGTCCCTAGTATGTGTATGTATGAATGTGAATTAGGGACCTTAGATTGTACACCCCTCGAGGGTTAGGGACCTTAGATTGTACACCCCTCGAGGGTTAGGGACCTTAGATTGTACACCCCTCGAGGGTTAGGGACCTTAGATTGTACACCCCTCGAGGGTTAGGGACCTTAGATTGTACGCCCCTTGAGGGTTAGGGACCTTAGATTGTACGCCCCTTGAGGGTTAGGGACTGATGTGAATGTACAATATATATGTAAAGAGCTGCGTAAATTGACAGCACTATATAAGTACCTGAAATAAATAATAAATATTAGGTATATATTTGAATAGGGAATATCATACCGAACACATCAAGTATCTGAAATAAATGTGCCCAAAATGATCGATCAACTTGGGTACAACCAGCCTGCCGGATTTTACATGCAACTATTGTCAGCGGTTATAACCACTAGCAACATTCACCGTGTTCTCCTGGCAGGGACGGCTTCCCCACAAGAGGAATTCCCATCAACACGGTCTGTGTTAATGGGGTACTCGAGTGTTTTGGGATTTTTTTTGTCCTGCAACCACGGGAAATTCGTTCTATGGCCAACCTTAGGGTTCCACGGAACCTTGGCCGGTCTAAAGATCGATCGTACTCGTTGCCTGCAGCTGCTCTTTTGGCTTACTGCCCGTAGGGAAACCACAACGGTGTGAAAATAATGTCATCAGGCCGAGAAAACCGCATTAGCCACTAAAAGTAAATAGAGAAGTTTATATTTCAGGCAAGCAATAAGAGGGAGCAGTAACAAAAAAAAAAAAAAAGAGAGTGGAGGCAGCAATAGGATGCCTGGTGGTAGCATATCGATGACGTCACCTTTTTATGGTTTCAAAGTTCAAACAATATTGTGTATACAGTATATATATCATTACAGAGGTAGAGAGGCCCGGCTTTGTATGATCTCCACTACACTTCATTTCCCTATACAATGTGCACTGAATCCCATAGACTGTTGTCAATGCATGGAGTGCCCGAGGCTGAAACATGTCACAGCTCTACAAAGGAGAGGAAACACCCGGGTGTGACAACGTTTCACCTGTCAAGGTTTATTGTGTTTCACAGATAATGATTAAATGCCGCACAGCTACTGATCGAGTTATACCTTTCACTTCACAGTCATGGCCAAAACTCTTGTTCTCCCCCCCCCCCCCCCCCCCCGCAAGTTCTGTCAGACATCGCCCAGAAAATTGTTGCAATCACAAATGTTTCGGTCCCGCACGCAAACAGCGATTTTCCCACACATGTGAGGGATCACCGCGAGCGTCAGGTCATGAGCAGTGATTTTAGCACCAGACTCCCCCCCCCCCCCTCTGTAAATCTAAAGTGGTGACCTGTAAAGGCTTTTTAAAGCATCACCTATGGATAGTAAAATGTACGTTGTTTTTCACCGTTGCACAGGCATGAGCAATTTTAAAGTGCAACATGTTTGGTATCCTTTCACTCGGCGCAACATCATCTTTTATATTTTACCAAAAAACTAGGTTAGGCATTTCCCCCCCAAAAAATATGTATATATGTTCAAAGCTGTCCATAATTCTGCCCCAAACTACATCACCGATCTGGTATCCAAGTACCACCCAACACGTACTCTCCGCTCCTCACCAGACCTCCTTCTCTCTAGTTCCCTGATCTCCTCCTCCCATGCCCACCTCCAGGGCATCACCAATCCTCTGGAACTCCCTACCCCAATCTATCAGACTATTACCTACTCTCCTCTTCTTTAGGCGCACCCTGAAAACCCATCTCTTCAGGGAAGCCTACCCCGCCCTCAGCTAACTGCTGACCTCCTCCACTCCTCCTACCACCCCATCCCCCACAGCTATCTCCTCCTGTGCCACCATCCCATCCCTCCTAGATTGTAAGCTCCAAGGATCAGGCCCTCGAACCCCTCGTGTATTGTATTGTTACTGTACTGTCTCATGTATTGTCTCCCATTGTAATGTACAGCGCTGAGCGAACTGTTGGCGCTTTATAAATACTGTATAACAACATATATATATTTTTTTATTTTATTTTTTTAAAGCAGAGGCCCTAGAGAATAAATTGTTGGATGTGGCAATTTTTTAATGTCATACAGTATTTGCACAGCATTTTTTTTTTTTTTTTTTTAAACACAAATGCTGTGCAAATACCATGTGACATTAAACAAAATTAAAACACCCACCACTTTATTCTCTAGGGCCTCTACTTAAAAAATAAATAAATAAATAATATAATAAGAAATATATATTTCTTGTTATATTTTTTTTGTTTGTCTATTATTATTATATTTTAAGCAGAGGCCCTAGAGAATAAAATTGATGGGTGTTGTAATTTTTTTTAATGTCACACAGTATTTGCACAGCATTTTTTTTTTGTTTGTTTTTTTTAAACACAAATGCTGTGCAAATACCATGTGACATTAAAAAAAAAAATACAAACACCCACCAATTTATTCTCTAGGGCCTCTACTTAAAAAAATAAATAAATAAATATATAGATATATAGATATTATATATATAGATATATAGATATTATATATATAGATATATAGATATTATATATATAGATATTATATATATATATATATATATATATATATATATATATATATATATATATATATATATATATATATATATATTTATTTATTTTTTCAGGGTTTTAAGAGATTTTTCTAGAAAAAAAAAAAAATACTGATTGTTATATGTAAACAAAAAGTGCCAGAAAAGGCCTGGGGGTCAAGTAGATATACAGAACGTGGAGCTGTGGACCAGGGAGTGCCTCTGCCACCTATGATTGGCTGTCAGCTTGGACAGCTTCCTGGTGGGGCAGCTCAGGCAGGTTCGGATTTATGTCTGAACTGACCTGAGCTCACCCCCCAATGGGGAGCTGGAGGAGGGAGGAGGGGGTGTGGCTTGCTGGGCACTATGTGTTCCATGAGACGCACACAGCCCTGGTCAGGAGCACGCAGTCATGGGCGTCTCCTTTGCAGCCAGTTAGGCCGAGGAAACACCAGCAAACGGAGGCGGGGCAGCAGTTAGAGGAGCAGCCGGTCAACCGGCCGCAATTCCTGAATTACAATTCCTGAACTTTTTTTTTTTTCCTTTTAGGTTTAGGAACTCTAACAAGCATAAATTTAACGTAGAACTAAAAAAAAAAAAAAAAAAAAAAAAAAAAAAAAAGGACTTTTTTACCCCCCATTTTGGGCAGCGTAAGGGAGGGTGGGTTTATTTTTTGGCATCTGTGTCCCAATGGGGAGAATTCCCTTCACTTCCTGTCCCATAGACAAAACAGGAAGTGAGAAGAAATACCTTGGGGTCCCTCCAGGTCACCAGAACCAGTGTCCCCATTCAAAGATTTCCCCTCTCTTGCTTTTCTGTGGACAACCCCCTCCCCCAAAAAAAAAAAAAAAAAAAAAAAAAAAAGGATTTTCTTTTACTTTCAATGATAATGGTGAACAGAACAAATAAAGGGGGTGAATCTTCAGAACGGGGACACAGAAAGCAATTAAAACCTGGCAGGGGGTCTAACCCTTCTTTTTTTTTTCTACTTTTGGATAAAATAGAGATTTTCCTTTAGTTATACTTTGACCCGTGCAGTGGGGGCGGGGTTCGGGGGGCACTGTATGGGTACATTTTGCCCAATGCCAGGAGATCCTCCTTAAAGTGGCGCACACAACAAAATAATAAATAGAATAAATATAATAATTAAAACAAATAAAAACAATATATATATATATATATATATATATATAAATAATAAGAAGGTACAATCGTTCGATTTCCGTAGGACGCGGACACGACTTTCGACACCCATTTCAGACTTTCCAAATTAAAATTTCTGAAGGGACAAACTCCAAAATTTGTTCTCGAAGGACTAACGATTTTTGTTGAATGTGTATGGTTTTTGTACAAGGAAAAAAAACAAACAAAAAAAAAACAAAAAAAAAACAAAAAAACAAAAAAAAAAACACACAGATGTGAAAGACTGCATATGATCAGAAACAATAAACAACCCCCCCCCCAATAAATAAATAAAAAAAAACAAAAAAAAAAAGCCTTTGTTGTACAATCAGTACCCCCCTTTAGGTTCGACCTGCTGTGGAAAAATCAAGGAGGACTGGAAGATCGTTTGTTGGATTTTCTTATAGTGTGTAGTGGGCGTGGTTCAGGAAAGAAGGGGCCCCACCGGGGGCGGACTGACAACTCAATGAGGCTCTGAGCACATTTATCCTATTGCTATAGTCCTGCTTCTTTAGTGACACCATTCCTCTTGTGGTTCCCATTATCAGTGACACCACTCCTGCTATACTCCCCATTCCTCCGTGACACCATTCCTCCTATAGCCTCCATATCTTGGTGACACCAGTTCTTCTTTAGTTCCTCAGTGCTCTTACAGTGTCCATTCTTCAGTGACACCATTCCTCCTATACTACCCATTCCTCGGTGACACCATTTCTTCTATACTACCCATTCCTCCTGTAGCCTCCATACCTTGGTGACACCAGTTCTTCTTTAGTTCCTCAGTGCTCTTACAGTGTTCATTCTTCAGTGACACCATTCCTCCTTTACTCTCCATTTCTTGGCAACACACACTATTATTTCCCAAGTGTCCTCATTTCTCTTACAGCCCTAATTCTTCAGTGACACCATTCCTCTTATAGTTTCTCAGTGATACCATTCCTGCTATACTCCCCATTCAGTGACACCATTCCTCATATAACCTCATTTCCTTGGTGACAGCAGTTCTCCTTTAGGTCCTTATCCTCTTATAGTCCCCATTCTTCAGTGACACCATTCCTCGGTGACAACATTCCTACTATGGTATCATTCTTTAGTTACAGCATTCCCCCTGTGGTTCCGATTAGCAGTGACACCATTTCACCTTTAGTCCCTCAGTATCCCTATTCCTCAGTAACACCATTTCTCCTAGAGTTTCTGTGTGACCCATTCGTCATATAGTCTCTGTTCCTCGGTGACACCATTTCTCCTAGCATTCCTGTGTGACGCCATTCTTCATATAGTCCCTGTTCCTCAGTGACACCATTCCCTATATAGTCCCTGTTCCTCAGTGATACCATTTCCCCTAGAGTTTCTGTGTGACACCATTCCCCATATAGTCCCTGTTCCTCAGTGACACTGACACCATTTCTCCTAGACTTCATATGTAAAACCATTCCTCGTATATTCCCTGTTCCTCAGTGACACCATTTCTCCTAGAGTTTCTGTGTGACACCATTCCCCATATAGTCCCTGTTTCTTGGTGACACCATTTCTCCTAGCATTCCTGTATGACACCATTCCTCATATAGTCCCTGTTCCTCAGTGACACCATTTCCCCTAGAGTTCCTGTGTGACACCATTCCTCGTACAGTCCCTGCTCCTCAGTGACACCATTTCACCTAGAGTTTCTGTGTGACACCATTTCTCCCTTACTTTCCCAGTGTCCCAGTTCCCCTTACAATCCCAATTCTTCAGTGACACCATTCCTCTTGTGGTTCCCATTACCAGTGGCACAAGCAGCCCATTTTTCCCAACGAGTGGATGAGTGTGACTCTGGCTTTGACCAAGGAGGATGGTCTGTGCTCTACAAAGTCGCATGTATATCATTCAGGTGCAACTTTCACGCGACTTTGGAGAGTTCACGTTGAAGTCTTGATACCCCCCCCCAGTCATGTCTGCGGCACACAGGGGACCATTGCTTTCTATGCAGAACCAGAACCAACGGGGCCCCTGGCACAAGAAACCGCGGAGGCCCCCCTTCAGTAAATAGATAGATGAGCTGTTTTACCCCCCCCCCCCCCTTAAAGGGTAGTTATCCATGAGAATGCCTGCTATGGCAGCGCTTATTGGTCGGTGCAGCCATGTGACAATGCTGACCAATAGGGGACACATTCGAGGCTTCTTCCGCCAGGAAGGTGTGCCAGAAGGAAGAAGAGCCTCCCATTGGTCAGTGTGGTCACTGTTATTGTGAGTGTTATGATGGATACTCGCCCCCCCCCCCCCCCCGGGGCTCTGTACGGACCGACACCCCCCCTCCCATTTTTCACGGGAGGTGAAGTCACCCTTGCTGTACACACGCTGCGGCATACCGTCCTATGAAAAAAGATCCACCGCAGATCGCTTCTCAGAGGGGAGGGGGGCAGCCAATGTGAACAAACACTAAAACGCTGCAACTGGATACACACAAGAGGCGGGACTTGCACCTGAGAGACCACCAATCACACGTGGCGCAGTATTCCTGACTGTACCGGCTCATCAGTGCTGGACATGTAAACACAACCCACCTCTAGCAGGTGTAGAATGTCTGCTGAGATATCAGAGGGGGGCAGGGAGGAATGGGGAGTATAGCAGGAAGGGTGTCACTGGTAATGAGAACCACAAGACGAATGGTGTCACTGAAGAATCGGGACTATAAGAGGAATGGGGGCACTGAGGAACTAAAGGAGAAATGGTGTCACCAAAGAGATGAGGCTATAAGAGGAATGGTGTCACTGAGGAATGCGGAGTATAGCAGGAATGGTGACATTGAGAAACTAGAAGAGGAATGGTGCAGGAAGGAATGCTGAGTATAGTGGGAACGGTGTCACTGACAAACTATTAGCGGAGCGGTGTCGCTGACAAACTATTAGCCGAATGGTGTCGCTGACAAACTATTAGCCGAACGGTGTCGCTGACAAACTATTAGCCGAACGGTGTCGCTGACAAACTATTAGCCGAACGGTGTCGCTGACAAACTATTAGCGGAGCGGTGTCGCTGACAAACTATTAGCCGAACGGTGTCGCTGACAAACTATTAGCCGAACGGTGTCGCTGACAAACTATTAGCGGAGCGGTGTCGCTGACAAACTATTAGCGGAGCGGTGTCGCTGACAAACTATTAGCGGAGCGGTGTCGCTGACAAACTATTAGCGGAGCGGTGTCGCTGACAAACTATTAGCGGAGCGGTGTCGCCGACAAACTATTAGCGGAGCGGTGTCGCCGACAAACTATTAGCGGAGCGGTGTCGCTGACAAACTATTAGCCGAATGGTGTCGCTGACAAACTATTAGCCGAACGGTGTCGCTGACAAACTATTAGCGGAATGGTGTCGCTGACAAACTATTAGCGGAATGGTGTCGCTGACAAACTATTAGCGGAATGGTGTCGCTGACAAACTATTAGCGGAGCGGTGTCGCTGACAAACTATTAGCGGAATGGTGTCGCTGACAAACTATTAGCGGAGCGGTGTCGCTGACAAACTATTAGCGGAATGGTGTCGCTGACAAACTATTAGCGGAGCGGTGTCGCTGACAAACTATTAGCGGAATGGTGTCGCTGAGAACGGGAACCACAAGAGGAATAGCGACACTGAAGAATCGTGGCTAATGGGGGCACTAAGGAATGAAAGGCGATATGGTGTCCTCATGGGACAGGGACTATACGAGGAATGGTGTCACCAAGGAATGGAAAGTATAGGAGGAATGGTGTCACTGAAGAATGGGGACTAAAAGGAGAATGGTGAGGACACTGAGGGGCTAAAGGAGAAATGGTGTCACTGCTAATGGGAACCTGAGGAGGAATGGTGTCACTGAAGAATTGGGACTATTAGAGGAATGAGGACAGGGGAAATAAAGGAGAAAGAGTGTCACCGAGGAATGGGGACTAGAAGAGGACAGACACTTGGAGGGTGTAGGGGGCAGAGCAGACACTTGGAGGGTGTAGTGAAGGGCAGAGCAGACACTTGGAGGGTGTAGGGGGCAGAGCAGGCACTTGGAGGGTGTAGTGAAGGGCAGAGCAGACACTTGGAGGGTGTAGTGAAGGGCAGAGCAGACACTTGGAGTGTGTAGTGAAGGGGAGAGCAGACACTTGGAGGGTGTAGTGAAGGGCAGACACTTGGAGGGTGTATTGCAGTACTCACAGTGATGGTGACTTCATGTTTCTTCAGCCGGGACTTGAGACTCTTCATGGCCGCTCCTCTCCTCTCATCTCCCCAGTCTGTCTCTCTGTCTCTCTCACACTTTCTCTGTGTCCTGTTGGCCGTAAACCGCTCCTCTCCTTTCCTCCAATGGGATTGCGGGAATGACAAGGACTGACTGACATCCGCCCAATCACTGCCTTGGAAAAGTTTTAGGGGCGGGATTTCCTCTCACAACTTTCTTCCCCCAGGCTGAGGAACGGACACACCTTTCGGCGGGAGCGTGACGTCACTCAGGTGTTCGGTGTGAGGGGGCGGGGCAAAGGGTGACACCGGAGTCCTTTATAAGCGGCGGATCCGGTCGGGTCCCGGCGGTAGCTGTCCACTAGGTACACCGATACTACGAGAGATGTCATTAAACGGTTAATACAACACGTGCCAATCCACTGTAGGCGGAAAACGTTCATTTCATCCGTTGTGAAAGGATATGACTCCTGTCAGCCATCCCTGTCCCCAATGGGGGAGATTTCCCTTCACTTCCTGTCCCCATGTGGGAGATTTCCCTTCACTTCCTGTCCCCAATGGGGGAGATATCCATTCACTTCCTGTCCCCATGTGGAGGATTTCCCTTTACTTCCTGTCCCCATTGGGGGAGATTTTGCTTCACTTCCTGTCCCCATGTGGGAGATTTCCTTTCACTTCCTGTCCCCATTGGAGGTTTCGCTTCACTTCCTGTCCCCATGTGGGAGATTTCCTTTCACTTCCTGTCACCAATGGGGGATATTTCCCTTCTCTTCGTGTCTTCAATGGGGGAGATATCCATTCACTTCCTGTCCCCATTGGGGGAGCTTTCCTTTCACTTCCTGTCCCCATTGGGGAAATTTCCCTTCACTTCTGGTCCCCAATGAGGCAGATTTCCCTTTACTTCCTGTCCCCAATGGAGGAGATATCCATTCACTTCCTGTACCCATTGGGGGAGATTTCCCTTCACTTCCTGTCCCCAATGGGGGATATTTCCCTTTACTTCCTGTCCCCAATGGGGGAGATTTCCCTTTACATCCTGTCCCCATTGGGAAGATTTCACTTCCTGTCTCCATTGGGGGAGATTTCCCTTTACTTGCTGTCCCCAATGGGGGAGATTTCCCTTCACTTCTTGTCCCCATTGGGAAGATTTCACTTCCTGTCCTCATTGGGGGAGATTTCCCTTCACTTCTTGTCCCCATTGGGAAGATTTCCCTTCACTTCCTGTCCCCATTGGGGTAGATTTCCCTTCACTTCTTGTCCCCATTGGGAAGAATTCCCTTTACATCCTGTCCCCATTGGGGAGATTTCACTTCCTGACACCATTGGGTGAGATTTCCCTTCACTTCTCCTTTGGGGGAGATTTCCCTTCACTTCCTGTCCCCAGCGGATCACGGATCGACGTAAAGGGCCAATCACAGCGAGTCACATGTAAACCAATGTCGGTGATCAGCATTTCCCTTCCTCAGCGCTGTCACTGCGAGGGAAGGAGAACCGGCAACATTTACACTGATAATCAGAGCCGCCCCATCAGTGTCAATCTGTGACCATCAGTGCTGCCCATCAGTGACACCTATCAGTGCAGCTTCATCAGTGCCCATCAGTGCAGCCCCATCAGTGACGATCAGTACTACCTATCAGTGACACCTATCAGTGCAGCCTCATCAGTGCTGCCTTATCAGTGCACATCAGTACTGCCCATCAGTGACACCTTTCAGCGCAGCCTCATCAATGTCCAACAGTGGAGCCCCATGAGTGCCAATTAATGACCATCAATGCTGCTTCATCAGTGCCCATCAATGCTGCCTCATCAGTGCCCATCAATGCTGCCTCATCAGTGCCCATCAATGCTGCCTCATCAGTGCCCATCAATGCTGCCTTATCAGTGCACATCAGTGCAGCCTTATCAGTGCCCATCAATGCTGCCTTATCAGTGCACATCAGTGCAGCCTTATCAGTGCCAATCATTGACCATCAATGCTGCCTTATCAGTGCAGCCCCATCAGTGACAATCAGTACTACCTATCGGTGCCCATCAGTGACACCTATCAGTGCAGCCTCATCAGTGTTGCCTTATCAGTGCACATCAGTACTGCCCATCAGTGACACCTTTCAACGCAGCCTCATCAGTGCCCATCATTGCAGCCTCATCAGTGTCCAACAGTGGAGCCCCATGAGTGCCAATTAGTGACCATCAATGCGGCCTCATCAGTGCCCATCAGTGCAGCCTCATTAGCGCCCATCAGTGCAGCCTCATCCATGCCCATCAGTGCAGCCTCATCAGCGCCCATCAGTGCAGCCTCATTAGCGCCCATCAGTGCAGCCTCATCAGTGCCCATCAGTGCAGCCTCATCAGTGCAGCCTCATCAGTGCCCATCAATGCAGCCTCATCATTGCCCATCAGTGCAGCCTCATTAGCGCCCATCAGTACAGCCTCATCCATGCCCATCAGTGCAGCCTCATCAGCGCCCATCAGTGCAGCTTCATTAGCGCCCATCAGTGCAGCCTCATCAGTGCCCATCAGTGCAGCCTCATCAGCGCCCATCAGTGCAGCCTCATCAGCGCCCATCAGTGCAGCTTCATTAGCGCCCATCAGTGCAGCCTCATCAGCGCCCATCAGTGCAGCCTCATCAGCGCCCATCAGTGCAGCCTCATCAGTGCCCATCAGTGCAGCCTCATCAGCGCCCATCAGTGCAGCCTCATTAGCGCCCATCAGTGCAGCCTCATCAGTGCCCATCAATGCAGCCTCATCATTGCCCATCAGTGAAGATGAAGAATTAGACCCCCTTCAGACGGGGTAGATCTGTCAGTGTGACCTCTCTGCTGATCCCCGCTGAGCAGACACAGACACGGCCCTCTGATTTCAATGGGACAGTCGGATGGAGATGGACCGCCTGTCCGTTTCCACCCAATTGTCGTCCAATCCGCTGGGCGGATCCCCATCCGCGTGTTCCTGGCATTCAGGATCGGACCGAATGCCGGCGGGTGTTAGCAGACTATGGTCCATAGAAGTCTATGGATGGACCAATCAGATCCCACCTGAAAAACGTCCAGGCCGATGAGGGTCTCATCTGCAACATTTCATAACAGAAACAAAAAAAAAAGTTTCTGTTTCAAAAACTTCGGTCTTCTTTTTGTATATTTGGCAAAAAAATAAAACCCACCAAAAGAAAGCTCTGCCTGTGTGAACAAAATGATACAAATTTCATGTGGGTGCAGTGTTGCATGACCGCGCAACTGTCATTCAAAGTGCAACAGGGCTGAAAATTGGCCTGGCAGGAAGGGGGGGGGGGTAAAAAAAAAATTGTCTCCTAACTTTTTTAGCTGGCTCCTAGATTCAGGGCCCCTTTGTCGAGCCCCGGGCTGATTTATTGTGTTTTTGTGCCATAAAATTAATTTTTTACTGAAATTCCGCCCTTGATAAACCGCCGCGCTAATCTCGTGTGACATTAAAAAATCGGAACTACCGCCCATTTATTGTCCAGGGTGTCGGCTTCCTGAAAATAAAGTATTTGGTGGTTTTATTTTTTTTAATATGAAGGTCAGGTCATCCATGATCTCCACCCCTGGGGGAGGGGCTTGTGGTCGGATTCCCGGCATTGTTTTGTCTGTTCTACTTTGTCGTCCAAAAAGGGGAAGTTGTGTGTATTGTACATTGGGGGGTGTAAATGAGACCTCTGCTGGTGGGGAACGGAGCTGTGCGGATCGCAGGACGCTCGGCGGTGCTGTGCAAACGTTTTCTTCTGTGTTTTTGTTGGAAATTTTGTCCTCAGGAGGGGGTGCCTGTTTTTTTCCTGGCCTGGGGTCATGCCCCTTTGTAGTGCCCCAAGGGTTAGACCCCTTAGCAACATCCTGGGGTCATGCCCCTTTGTAGTGCTCCAAGGGTTAGACCCCTTAGCAACATCCTGGTGGGGTCATACCCCTTTGTAATGCCCCAAAGGTTAGACCCCTTAGCAACAACCTGGGGTCATGCCCCTTTGCATTGCCCCAAGGGTTAGACCCCTTAGCAACATTCCAAGATCATGCCGCTTTGTAGTGCCCCAAGAGTTAAGCCCCTTAGCAACATCCTGGTGGGGTCATGCCCCTTTGTAGTACTCCAAGGGTTAGACCCCTTAGCAACATCCTGGGGTCATGCCCTTTTGTACTGCCCCAAGGGTCATGCTCTGTTGTAGTTCCCCAAGGTTTAAGCCCCTTGCAACATCCTGGGGTCATGCCCCTTTGTAGTTCCCCAAGGGTTAGGCCCCTTGCAACATCCTGGGGTCAGCCCCTTTGTAGTGCTCCAAGGGTTAAGCCCCTTAGCAACATCCTGGTGGGGTCATGCCCCTTTGTAGTTTCCCAAGGGTTACACCCCTTAGCAACATCCTGGAGTCATGCCCCTTTGTACTGCCCCAAGGGTCATGCTCCGTTGTAGTTCCCCAAGGTTTAAGCCCCTTGCAACATCCTGGAGTCATGCCCCTTTGTAGTGCTCCAAGGGTTAGACCCCTTAGCAAAATACTGGGGTCATGCCCCTTTGTAGTGCCTTAAGGGTTAAGCCCCTTAGAAACATCCTAGGGTCATGCCCCTTTGTAGTGCCCCAAGGGTTAGACCCCTTAGCAACATTCCAAGATCATGTCGCTTTGTAGTGCCTCAAGAGTTAAGCCCCTTAGCAACATCCTGGTGGGGTCATGCCCCTTTGTAGTACTCCAAGGGATAGACCCCTTAGCAACATCCTGGGGTCATGCCGCTTTGTAGTGCCCCAAGAGTTAGACCCCTTAGCAACATCCTGGGGTCATGCCGCTTTGTAGTGCCCCAAGAGTTAGACCCCTTAGCAACATCCTGGGGTCATGCCCATTTGTAGTGCCCCAAGTGTTAGGCCCCTTGCAACATCCTGGGGTCATCATGCCCCTTTGCATTGCCCCAAGGGTTAGACCCCTTAGCAACATTCCAAGATCATGCCGCTTTGTAGTGCCCCAAGAGTTAAGGCCTTTAGCAACATCCTGGTGGGGTCATGCCCCTTTGTAGTACTCCAAGGGTTAGACCCCTTAGCAAAACACTGGGGTCATGCCCCTTTGTAGTGCCCCAAGGGTTAGACCCCTTAGCAAAATACTGGGGTCATGCCCCTTTGTAGTTCCCCAAGGGTTAGACCCCTTAGCAACATTCTGAGGTCATGCCCCTTTGTACTGCCCCAAGGGTTACACCCCTTAGCAAAATACTGGGGTCATGCCCCTTTGTAGTGCTCCAAGGGTTAGGCCCCTTAGCAGCATCCCAAGGTCATGCTTCTTTGTACTGCCTCAAAGGTTAGGCCCCTTGAAACATCCTGGGGTCATGCCCTTTTGTAGTTCCCCAAGGGTTAGTAATGTCACAATCTCCACCTTGTCCAGTCAGAGAATGCCTTGTATTGAGAAGAATACAAGGCATTCTCTGAATGGCTATCATGTTGTGAAGGTGACCTCTGTGCAGCAGGGCAGCCACTTTGAATGGGATCTGGAAGACATTGCGGATCACTGTAGTAGCAGTGTAGTAGTGGTGTAGTAGTGGTGTAGCAGCAGTGTAGCAGCGGTGTAGTAGCGGTGTAGCAGCAGTGTAGCAGCGGTGTAGTAGTGGTGTAGTAGCGGTGTAGCAGCGGTGTAGCAGCAATGTAGCAGCGGTGTAGCAGCGGTGTAGCAGCGGTGTAGCAGCGGTGTAGCAGCGGTGTAGTAGTGGTGTAGTAGCGGTGTAGCAGCGGTGTAGCAGCAATGTAGTAGCGGTGTAGTAGCGGTGTAGCAGCAGTATAGCAGCGGTGTAGCAGCGGTGTAGCAGCGGTGTAGCAGCGGTGTAGTAGCGGTGTAGCAGCGATGTAGTAGCAATGTAGTAGCGGTGTAGTAGCGGTGTAGTAGCGGTGTAGCAGCGGTGTAGCAGCGGTGTAGTAGCGGTGTAGCAGCAGTGTAGTAGCGGTGTAGCAGCGGTGTAGCAGCGGTGTAGCAGCGGTGTAGTAGCGATGTAGCAGCGGTGTAGTAGCGGTGTAGCAGTGGTGTAGTAGCTGTGTAGTAGCGGTGTAGCAGCGGTGTAGTAGCGGTGTAGTAGCAGTGTAGTAGCGGTGTAGTAGCTGTGTAGTAGCAGTGTAGTAGCGGTGTAGTAGCGGTGTAGCAGCGGTGTAGTAGCGGTGTAGCAGTGGTGTAGTAGCTGTGTAGTAGCGGTGTAGTAGCAGTGTAGTAGCGGTGTAGTAGTGGTGTAGTAGCTGTGTAGTAGCGGTGTAGCAGCGGTGTAGTAGCGGTGTAGTAGCGGTGTAGTAGCAGTGTAGTAGCGGTGTAGTAGCGGTGTAGTAGCTGTGTAGTAGCGGTGTAGTAGCAGTGTAGTAGCGGTGTAGTAGCGGTGTAGCAGCAGTGTAGTAGCGGTGTAGCAGTGGTGTAGTAGCTGTGTAGTAGCGGTGTAGCAGCGGTGTAGTAGCGGTGTAGCAGTGGTGTAGTAGCTGTGTAGTAGCGGTGTAGCAGCGGTGTAGTAGCAGCATAGTAGCGGTGTAGTAGCAGTGTAGTAGCAGTGTAGTAGCGGTGTAGTAGCTGTGTAGTAGCGGTGTAGTAGCAGTGACTACTACAGTGATTCTCAGCTTCCACAGGAATCCCACAGGTATTGCACATGCATACGCAAATTTCTCCAAGTTGGACCAATGTAGCCACAAAAAAAAAACCCACAAGGCATCAGGGTCACGGTAACAATGTCACAACCTCCACTAGTAGTGCCAGCACTGCACATGGCGTCTTATGCGACACCCAACATTGCATTTAATATACTGTCCCTGCAGATAACATCAACCCATTCCTCTTCTCATTCCATATTAGCAACAATTAGCGTGAATGGTGGGTAGGTGAGACATTGCCGCATCTATGATGAAAAGCATATTTTTAAATTTATATATTTTTTAAATATATTCTTCAGATTTTTTTTAACATATAAAGAGTCATTTTAACATATATTTGTAAATGTGTTCCAAAAATGTAGATTTGTATTTTTAAAGACATACAGTATATTTGAAATGTATTTTTAAAAATATTTTTCATATGTTTTGCAATAAAAACGCATTTCAACATACAGTGTGTGTGTGTATATATATATTTTTTTTTTATTATTTATGTATTTATTGAAATATATTTTGAAATATATTGAATACGGCCAAAATTGTAGCATTTCAAATATATGGCAATATATTTGGGAAGAATATTTCTAAAATATATTTCGAATATATTTTCCTTCCATGCGGGTGCCTTTGAAGTGTGACATCTGAAGAGCATCGGTGGCCCATATGGATGGTGGGTTTCCTTCAGGTATTCTGGTTTCCTCCCACACTCCAAAAGACACGCTGGTAGGTTAATTGGGCAGCACAGTGGCTAAGTGGTTAGCACTTCTGCCTGGCAGTACTAGGGTCATTGGTTCGAATCCCAATCATGGCACCACCTGCCTGGAGTTTGCATGTTCTCCCTGTACCTGCATGGGTTTCCTCCTATATTCCAAAAACATGCTGGTAGGATAATTGGATCCTGTCTAAATTGGCCCCTAGTATGTGTGTGTATGAATGTGAGACTCCTTGAGGGTTAGGGACTGATGTGAATATATAACATACACTCACTGGCCACCTTATGAGGTCCACCTTGCTAGTCCCGGGTCGGACCCCCTTTGGCCTTCACTTTTTGTGGCAGAGATCCAACAAGGTGTTGGAAACGTTCCTCAGAGATTTTGCTCCATATTGACATGATAGCATCACACAGTTGCTGCAGATTTGTCGGCTGCACATCCATGATGGGAATCTTCCGTTCCACCACATCCCAAAGGTGCTCTATTGGATGGAGATCTGGTGACTGTGGAGGGCATTGGAGTCCAGTGACCTCATTGTCATGTTCCAGAAACCAGTTGGAGATGATTGGAGCTTTGTGACATGGAGCATCATCCTGCTGGAAGGAGCCATCAGAAGATGGGGACACTGGAGTCATAAAGGGATGGACATGGTCAGCAACAATACTCAGGTAGGCCGTGGGGTTTAAATGATGCTCAACTAGTACTAAGGGCCCAAAGTGTGCCAAGGAAATCTCCCCCACACCATGACACCACCAGCCTGAACCATTGATACAAGGCAGGATGGATCCACCACACCATGACACCACCACCAACCTGAACCATTGATACAAGACAGGATAGATCCACCACACCATGACACCACCACCACCAGCCTGAACCATTGATACAAGACAGGATAGATCCACCACACCATGACACCACCACCACCAGCCTGAACCATTGATACAAGACAGGATGGATCCACCACACCATGACACCACCACCACCAGCCTGAACCATTGATACAAGGCAGGATGGATCCACCACACCATGACACCACCACCACCAGCCTGAACCGTTGATACAAGGCAGGATGGATCCACCACACCATGACACCACCACCACCAGCCTGAACCATTGTTACAAGGCAGGATGGATCCACCACACCATGACACCACCACCACCAGCCTGAACCATTGATACAAGGCAGGATGGATCCACCACACCATGACACCACCTCCATTAGCCTGAACCACTGATACAAGGCAGGATGGATCCACCACACCATGACACCACCACCACCAGCCTGAACCGTTGATACAAGACAGGATGGATCCACCACACCATGACACCACCTCCATTAGCCTGAACCACTGATACAAGGCAGGAGGGATCCAGCACACCATGACACCACCTCCACCAGCCTGAACCACTGATACAAGGCAGGATGGATCCACCACACCATGACACCACCAGCCTGAACCATTGATACAAGGCAGGATGGATCCACCACACCATGACACCACCACCACCAGCCTGAACCGTTGATACAAGGCAGGATGGATCCACCACACCATGACACCACCACCACCAGCCTGAACCGTTGATACAAGGCAGGAGGGATCCACCACACCATGAAACCACCACCACCAGCCTGAACCATTGATACAAGGCAGGATGGATCTACCACCCCATGACACCACCACCAGCCTGAACCATTGATACAAGGCAGGATGGATCAATGCTTTCATGTTGTTTTTGACAAATTCTGACCCTACCATCTGACTGTCCCAGCTGAAATCCAGACTCATCAGACCAGGCAATGTTTTTCCAATCTTCTGTTGTCCAATTTTGGTGATTCTGTGCGTATTGTAGCCTCTGTTTCCTGTTCTTAGCTGACAGGAGTGGTGCCCGGTGTGGTCTTCTGCTGCTGTAGCCCATCTGCTTCAAGGTTGGACGTGTTGTGCGTTCAGAGATGGTATTCTGCATACCTTGGTTGTAACAAGTGGTTATTGTTTTTATAATATTCAGTACATTTGTCCTCTTCTCTATCCACCCGTTACCTTTGTGTTCCAAAATTCTAATTTAAAAAAAAGAATAAAACAGAATAGAAAATAAAAGAATAGCATAAAATAGAAAGAATACAGCCCTCTTCTGAAATTTGGATTTTGACAGGAATAGAATAAAACAGAATAGAAAAGCATAGAGAAAAACAGAATAGAATAGAAAAGAATAAAATAGAACAGATAATAAAGGAATACAATAGAAACTAATAGAACAAAACAAGAATAGAAAATAATAAAACAGAAAAGAATAGAAAAGAATGGTGTAAAACATAATAGAATAGAAATAAAAGAATAAAATAGAATAGAAAAGAATGAAGTAAAACAGACTAGAACAGAAAATAAAATAATAAAATATAATAGAAAATAAAGGAATAGAATAGAAAAGAATAGAACAAAAAAAATAGAATATAGAATAAAAGGATAGAATATAAGAGAATGGAGTAAAACAGAATAGAATAGAAAATAAAAGAATAAAATAGAATAGAGAAATGTTAGAATATAGCTATGTTCCAAACTTCTAATTAACCACTTACCACTTACCCTTCTTATAGAATAGAAAAGAATAGAACAAAAAAAGAAAAGCAAAGAATAGAATAGAAAATAAAGGGATTGAATATAAAATAATGGAGTAAAGCAGAATAGAATAGAACATAAAAGACTACAATAGAATAGAAAATAATAGAACACAAAAAGAATAGAAAAAATAGAATATAAAATAAAAGGATAGTCTAGAAAAGAACTGAGTAAAACAGAATAGAATAGAATATAAAAGAATAAAATAGAATAGAGAAATGCTAGAATATAGCTGTGTTCCAAAATTCAAATTAACCACCTACCCTCACCACTTACCCTTATTATAGAATAGAAAAGAATAGAATAAAAAAAAAGAAAAGAAAAGCATAGAATAGAATAGAAAATAAAGGGATTGAATATAAAAGAATGGAGAAAAACAGAATAGAATAGAAAATAAAAGAATAAAACAGAATAGAAAATAATAGAACAAAAAATTTAAAAAATAGAAAAGAATGGAGTAAAACAGAATAGAATAAAAAATATAAGATAAAAATATAATAGAAAATAATAGAACAAAAAAATAGGAAAAATAGAAGAGAAAAAGAAAGGGATAGAATAGAAAAGAATGGAGTAAACAGAATAGAATAGAAAATAAAAGAATAAAATAGAATAGAGAAATGCTAGAATATAGCTGTGTTCCAAAATTCAAATTACCCACCTACCCTCACCACTTACCACGTACCCTTATTATAGAATAGAAAAGAATAGAACAAAAAAAGAATAGAAAAAAAATAGAATAGAAAAAAAATAGAATAGAAAAAAAATAGAATAGAAAATGCATTGATAGAATATAAAAGAATGGAGTAAAACAGAATAGAATAGAAAATAAAAGAATAAAATAGAATAGAAAATAATAGAAAAAAAATAGAAAGAATAGAAAATAAAAAGATAGAAAAGAACGGAGTAAAACAGAATAGAATAGAAAATAAAGGAACAGAATAGAAAATAGAATAGAATAGAAAAGAATAAAAAAAAAAAATAGAAAATAAAAGGATAGAACAGAAAAGAATAGAGTAAAACAATAAAGTAGAAAATAGAATAGAAAATAATAGAACAGAAAAAATAGAATAGAAAATAAAAAGATAGAAAAGAATGGAGTAAAACAGAATAGAACAGAAAATAAAGGAATAGAATAGAAAAGAATAAAACAAAAAAAAACTGTAAAAATAGAATAGAAAATAAAAGGATAGAATAGAAAAGAATGGAGTAAAACAGAATAGAATAGAAAATAAAAGAATAAAATAGAATAGAAAATAATAGAACAAAAAAAAATACAGAAAAAATAGAATAGAAAATAAAAGATTGTAAGCTCCCAGGATCAGGGCCCTCCTATCCCTCTTGTATTGAACTGTATTGTTGCTGTATTGTCTCCCGTTATATTGTAAAGTGCTGAGCAAACTGTTGGCGCCATAAATCCTGTATAATAATAATATATAAATCCTGTATAATAATAATAATATAAATCCTGTATAATAATAATAATATAAATCCTGTATAATAATAATAATATAAATCCTGTATAATAATAATAATATAAATCCTGTATAATAATAATAATATAAATCCTGTATAATAATAATAATATAAATCCTGTATAATAATAATAATATAAATCCTGTATAATAATAATAATATAAATCCTGTATAATAATAATAATATATAAATCCTGTATAATAATAATAATATATAAATCCTGTATAATAATAATAATAAAAGGATAGAACAGAAAAGAATGGAGTAAAACAACATAGAACAGAATTCAGGACTTCAGAAAATTTGAATGTGAATAAACAAAACAAATTCAGAAAACAAATTAAACAAATGTATTTAAAATTTATTGAAACACATTGTTTCGTTCTGCGTGTCTCATGTGCAGCGTGTAAATCAGTGAGTAATATGTCGGCATTACATAGATTCCTGTCATACATAACATACATCAATACATACAACACGAGTCTCATCATTCATCACTTACTCATTAGATACATTGTATTGGTTTTTACAATATTCAGTCCCTTTGTGCTCTTCTCTGTCCACCCGACACCTTTGTGTTCTGGGTGCTCTGTTCTAGCTGCTGCGTTCTAGGTGCTGTGTTCGAGATGCTCTGTTCGAGGTGCTGTGTTCTAGGTGTGGTGTTCTAGGTGCTGCCCTGTTCTAGGTGCTGCGTTCTAGGTGCTGCGTGCTAGGTGCTGCGTGCTAGGTGCTGTGTTCTACGTGTGGTGTTCTAGGTGCTGCCGTTCTAGCTGCTGCGTTCTAGGTGCTGTGTTCGAGATGCTCTGTTCGAGGTGCTGTGTTCTAGGTGTGGTGTTCTAGGTGCTGCCCTGTTCTAGGTGCTGCGTTCTAGGTGCTGCGTGCTAGGTGCTGCGTGCTAGGTGCTGTGTTCTACGTGTGGTGTTCTAGGTGCTGCCGTTCTAGCTGCTGCGTTCTAGGTGCTGTGTTCGAGGTGCTCTGTTCTAGGTGCTGTGTTCGAGGTGCTCTGTTCTAGGTGTGGTGTTCTAGGTGCTGTGTGCTAGGTGCTCTGTTCTAGGTGCTGCGTTCTACGTGTGGTGTTCTAGGTGCTGCTGTTCTAGGTGCTGCCGTTTTAGCTGCTGTGTTCTAGGTGCTGTGTTCGAGATGCTCTGTTCAAGGTGCATGTTCTAGGTGCTGCGTTCTTTGTGCTCTGTTCTAGGTGTGGTGTTCTAGGTGCTGCAGGCTAGGTGCTGTGTTCGAGGTGCTGCGTTCTAGGTGCTGCCGTTCTAGGTGCTCTGTTTTAGGTGTTGTGTTCTAGGTGCTCTGATTGAGGTGCTGTGTTCTAGGTGTGGTGTTCTAGGTGCTGCATTCTAGGTGCTGTGTTCTAGGTGCTGCGTCCTAGGTGTGGTGTTCTAGGCGCTGCCGTTCTAGGTGCTGCCGTTCTAGGTGCTCTGTTCGAGGTGCTGTGTTCTAGGTAATGCGTTCTAGGTGCTGTGTTTGTGGTGCAGTGTTCTAGGTGCTGATATCAGATATCTAACATCGGTGTCGCTGCCATCTCTTCATCGTGTTTGTTTGGGATTATGGCCTATTTTTATTTTAAGAAATCCCATCATTAAAAGCCGGCGTTTTGGGGGCTGACACATATTTGTAGCCATTTTTAGACATGTGCGGAACAAAAAACATTTGTTTCGGATCGACTTGTTAAGTTGCTCGTTTAGTTTAGTTGCGTTTGTAAACTAAATTTGTTGCGTTTGGTTTCATTTTGTTTATTCATTTTCGACCGGATTCAAATTTTTGCAATGGATTCGAAGTATTCAATCCGAGTTCACTGTGAAGAATAGCTGGTTCTTTTCTGTATGAAATTTGAATTTTGGAAGATGGCTATCTTCTATCCATTCTATTTTATTTTATTCTATTCTATTCTTTTCTGTTATATTCTTTTGTTTTTTTTCTTCTAGTCTGTTTTATTCTATTATTTTTGAAGATGCTATATTCATTCTATTTTATTCTAATTTAGTCTATTTTTTCTATTCTATTCCTTTATTTTCTATTCTTTTATTTTCTTTACTATTATATTATTTTCAAAATTCAAAAGAAGGCTATATCCTTTATGTTTTATTCTATTATATTCCTTTATTTTCTATTCAATTCTTTTATTTCCTATTCTATTTTATCCCTTCTATATATCCTATAGGCATTCTATTTCGTTCTATTATTTTCTATTCTATTATTTTCTATTCCTTTATTTTTTATTCAATTCTTTTATTTCTTATTCTATTCAGTTCTATCCTATTCTTTTATATTCTATTTTATTCTATTCTCTTCTTTTAAAAATTAAAATTTCAGAAGACAGCTATATTATTTCATTTTTATTCTTTTCTATTCTATTCTATCCTATTCTTTTCTATTTTTAGAAGAGGCTATCTTCATTCTACTTTATTCTATTCTAATTTGTTCTATTCTATTCTTTTCTGTTCCTTTATTTTCTACTCTTTTCTATTCTTTTATTTTCTATATTGCTATATCCTTTCTGTTTTATTCTATTATATTCCTTTATTTTCTATTCAATTCTTTTATTTCCTATTCTATTCTGTGTTATCCTTTCTATATATCCTATATACTTTCTATTTTATTCTATTATTTTCTATTCTATTCTATTCCTTTCTTTTCTATTCAATTCTTTTATTTCCTATTCTATTGTTTTATTTTTTTCTATATATCCTATATTATTTCTATTTTATTCTATTATTTTCTATTCTATTCTATTCATTTATTTTTTATTCAATTCTTTTATTTCCTATTCTATTCTGTTTTATCCTTTCTATATATCCTATATTCTTTCTATTTTTTTCTATTTCTTTCTATTCTATTCCTTTATTTTTTATTCAATTCTTTTATTTCCTATTCTATTCTGTTTTATCCTTTCTATATATCCTATATTCTTTCTATTTTATATTCTATTATATTCCTTTATTTTTTATTCAGTTCTTTTATTTCCTATTCTATTCTGTTTTATCTTTTCTATATATCCTATATTCTTTCTATTTTATTCTATTATTTTCTATTCTATTCTATTTATTTATTTTTTTATTCAATTCTTTTATTTCCAATTCTATTCTGTTTTATCCTTTCTATATATCCTATATTCTTTCTATTTTATTGTATATCTTTCTATTCTATTCAATTATTTTTTATTCAATTCTTTTATTTCCTATTCTATTCTGTTTTCTCCTTTCTATATATCCTATATTCTTTCTATTTTGTTCTATTATTTTCTATTCTATTATTTTCTATCCCTTTATTTTGTATTCAATTCTTTTATGTCCTATTCTATTCTGTTTTTATCCTATTCTTTTATATTTTATTCTATTCTATTCTTATCGAAATTCAAATTTTGGAAGACGGCTATATTCTATCCTTTTTATTCACTTCTATTTTATTCTATTATTTTCTATTTTATTCTATTCTTTTCAAAATTCTAATTTCGGAAGACGGCTATATTCTTTCCTTTTTATTCTCTTTTATACTGAAAGAGAAAAAGATCCGCTCCAGGTGAGTGCCGAATCTGCATAACCCCTCCACAGACACGCAGGTGCTGGCCCGATCCGTGATCACAGAGGCAATGGAAAAACAGAATGGTTGGCTGCACAACCAGCGATGTGGTGGATGAAATCCTTTTATTGGAATCCTTTACATGCAATATGATGAGAACATGAGAGCTCCAAGACAGGATAGAGGAGCAGTAGACGTTTTTCACGCAAAAACGTGCTTAGTATATTTTCTATTCTATTTTGTTCTATTCTGTTTTATTCTTTTCTGTTCTATTCTATATAATAACATTGATACGCACAGGGGTTTATTTACTAAAGCTGGTTCACGCCGAATGTTGTGCACTACAATCAGCTTCTCCAGGTTTTATTGCTAAAGCTTCATTGAACAACCTGAGGTTAGAAGCTGATTGGCTGCCATGCAGAGCTGCATGAGGTTTTGCGTGAACCAGCTTTAGTAAATCCCCTTCAGTCTTCGACGGAAATCAGCAACAGTCATTCTAACATTTATTTGTTTTTTTTTTTCAAATTTGATTTTGTTTTCAAATTCATTTCGAATTCATTTGAATTCAGATCATTCGTCATTTCGGAAGAAATTTCGTTTCCTTGTTTCAAATTTGTTTAAATTCTTTACTAATCTTTTCTTTCTTTGTAATTCAGAGATTCTGATACATTAGATTCTCCAAATAATGAAAATTTTGTCCGAATTTCAATTCGGAACGAAATGAACCGCACGTGTCTAGTCATTTTCTATGTATGTCGCTCTCTAATCCCGGTGAATCCTATCTGTAGCCCAGAACGTGACCCCTGATGTTCTGCTTTTAATGCTCAAAGGCAAAATATCTTCCAATACGCGTTCTTAAATTTCCTCCTTTTAACTGACAGGTGTTCAGAGGTCTGCTGTCGAAGGATTGTTTCATATTGCTCATGTATCGTGGGCCACAGGGACATAGTATCACATAGCCCAACCCTGTTTTCCGTTTCACAGTCTTCATGGTATTCGATGTATATTGTTACCCGGCACTGATGATAACTCTTTTATATTCTCATAATACTCACATTGGCCATAATTCTTTCTTACCGTGAGAAGATCCCTTTACCTGCCGGGTTAAAATGGGAACAGAATCATGAATTGTTCTACCTCTTCATAGGGTAATTAGTCGATAAAGAAAATAAGAGCATAAAACTGTTCCCCCTTACATCAGTATCATTCACTATATCCACTCTCCCCGGACCCCGCATTCACTATATCCGCTCTCCCCAAACCCCGCATTCACTATATCCGCTCTCCCCGGACCCCGCATTCACTATATCCGCTCTCCCCGGACCCCGCATTCACTATATCCGCTCTCCCCGGACCCCGCATTCACTATATCCGCTCTCCCCGGACCCCGCATTCACTATATCCGCTCTCCCCAGACCCCGCATTCACTATATCCGCTCTCCCCGGACTCCGCATTCACTATATCCGCTCTCCTCCCCGGACTCCGCATTTACTATATCCGCTCTCCCCGGACCCCCTGAGCTGTGAATCTCTGCAGCTCCTCCAGAGTTCCCATGGGCCTCTTGGCTGCTTCTCTGATGAATGCTCTCCTTGCCCGGCCTGTCAGTTTAGGTGGACGGCCATATCTTGGTAGTTTTCCAGTTGTATTGTACTCTTTCCATTTCTGGATGATGGATTGAACAGTGCTCCGTGAGATGGTCAAAGCTTGGGAGATTTTTGTATAACCTAACCCTGCTTTAAACTTCTCCACAGCTTTATCCCTGACCTGTCTGGTGTGTTCCTTGGCCTTCATGATGCTGTTTGTTCACTAATGTCCTCTAACAAACCTCTGAGGGCTTCACGGAACATCTGTATATATACTGAGATCACATGACACACAGGGGGACTCTATTTACTAATTAGGTGACTTTTGAAGGCAATTGGTTGCACTAGATTTTAGTTAGTGGTATCAGAGTAAAGGGGGTTGAGTACAAATGCACACCACATTTTTCAGATATTTATTTGTAAAAAATGTTGGAAACCATTTCTCATTTTCCTTCCACTTCACAATTATGTGCCGCTTTGTGTCGGTCCATCACATCCAATCGCAATAAAATACATTGTAACATGACAACATGGGGGGGATACATTGTAACATGACAACATGGGGGGGAGGATACATTGTAACATGACAACATGGGGGACATTTCAAGGAGGAGGAAGACTTTTTCAAGGCACTGTACATCAGGTGTCCCCACCAGTGCACCCCCTTTGTACAAGGCAGAGGCCTGAAGGCTGCAGGGCAGGATGTAGGAAGTTCCACCCATATCCGGTGATGCTGGGGGCAGCGGTGTATTTAGGTTTCATGCTGCCCTAGGCAACACAAAATTCAGCCCCCCCCCACCACGGAGAGACACTGACAAACACCCCCCTCCACGATAAGAGCCTGACATTGACCAACAACACCCCACCGGAGAGACCCTTCCACTACTACTGCCCCCCCATGCACTGGTAACCCCCCCCCGGTGAGAAAGAAGACACTCGCCTTCACAGCTCCGGATATCCCCGGGAAGGAGAGTCGGGCTCTGCCTACACCATCGAGCAGCCCTCAGCCTCTCTCAGACCCCACCTGTTGCTCATGCTGTATGTGTCCTTTCTTCCATCCCTTCTTTCGGGGGGCTGAAAAATGCCGCTGCCCCCCTGAAAAAATGCCGCCATAGGCAAATGCCTTGTGGTAAATCTGCCCCTGGCTGTGGGGTGGAACTTCCTATGCGATTGGCTGACAGGATGCTGACAGCCCTAACAACCAATAACGGCAGAGGAGGAGGACCAGCTGGCTAGTTGGCGGTCCAGATACAGACCGCGGTCTGCCATTTAGCAATGTCTGGTAATAGTAGGGTCCACCTCACCAGTGGCATCCCTAGGCAGGTGGGGGGGGGGGGTGCAGGCCACAGCAGTTGACACCGGACCCGCTCCATGAAAAGGTAAGTTGTAAAGCAAGCCGACGATCCCCGCAGGATGGATTGGATCTGCGGAATGAGCATAATGGATCGGACTCTGATCCATTATGCTCCCCAATCTGCAGATCCCATCCATCCTGCGGGGATCGTCGGCTTGCTTTACAACTTACCTTTTCATGGAGCGGGTCCGGTGTCACCCCGTATAGGTTGCATGCCAACAATCCCCTCAGGATGGATCGGATCTGCGGATTGGGGAGGACAATGGATCGGACTCTGATCCATTATGCTCAATCCGCAGATCTGATTCATCCTGCGAGGATCGCAGGGGCGGACTGACAACTCATGGGACCCCCGGGCAATAGGGGATCATGGGGCCCCTGTGTCCTTGCCCACACTCAAAAAAGCCTATAAAA
The DNA here is from genome assembly GCF_062004578.1 of Staurois parvus. Lineage (NCBI taxonomy): Eukaryota > Metazoa > Chordata > Amphibia > Anura > Ranidae > Staurois > Staurois parvus. The sequence continues at coordinate 35,509 of NW_028320597.1, forward strand.
AGGTAACAGTGGCATTTCATGGGGCCCCCTACTGACCCCGGGCCCTGCTCGAATGGTCAGTCCACCCCTGGGGGATCATCGACTTTCTTTACAACTTACCTTTTGGTGGAGCGGGTCCTTTGTCACCCCGTATAGGTTTCATGCCGACGATCCCCGCAGGATGGATCAGATCGGTGGATTGGGGAGCATAATGGATCGGAGTCTGATCCATTATGCTTAATCTGCAGATCCGATCCATCTTGCGGGGAACGTCGGAGGGGGTGTCACCAAGTGTTATCGCACCGGGTGACACCAACCCTAGGGACGCCTCTGCACCTCACTGAGCTGGTCACATTGGAGTCTCTGTGAAGACAAGGTGAATAATGAGGCAGGTCTGAACATACAACACACAGACATTGACCAAGGATTTCTTTTTTGCTGAGTTCATTGCGGGGAAATAGATAAAAGGCGGCTGCGCTCCATTGTTGAAGGGGTGGAGGAGCGCGGGTGAACAGGAGCGGTAAGGTAACAAAAACACAAAGAAATGGAACCTTCCGAAACCACCACAACTATACCATGGAATGAACGGAATGTCTTCCATTGTCATGCTAATGAGCGCGAAGTCACGCGAAGAGAAAAGTTCTATTTGCTCTGTTCGGGGTGACCCATGTTGCTGCTTGAGAAAAGCTAAATGTGTGATAAAAACCTGGGAACTCACCACGCCAGCCAATCGTTTCCTTTTGTAGTATGTACTGGAATGTTTTTGCTTTTTTCATTTTTCTGCCCATTGTGTGGTTTTTTATTTTTTTATTTCCCAAGCAACTTATATATTATACAATTTTCTTTCCTTCCATCGCAGGTGGAGAGAAAGAAAATTGCTTGACTTCCCCATCAACACAGTCAGTCTCTCCCGCGGCGCTATTAGGCCTCCCCTGCCGGCAGAACACAACGATTGCTGCAGGAGTCTTTAGCCACCGGCAATGATCACATGAAAAAAAAAAAAATCGATCGATGAATCAACTTCAGTACGACTGGCCTGCCCATAGGTGGATCAAATCCCGGGCCGGTTCAGCAAAGTTTCGATCCATCTATTTATTTATTTATTTCAGGTACTTATATCGCGCCATCAATTTACGCCGCACTTTACATATATATTGTACATTCACATCATTATTAATATACAGGATTTATATAGCACCAATAGCAGGGGCGGACTGACCATTTGGAAACTCGGGCACTGGCCGAGGGCCCGGGGTCAGTAGGGGGCCCCATGAGATGCCCCTGGTACCTTTTTCATAGGCTTTTTTGAGTTTGGGCAAAGGACACAGGGGCCCCATGATCCCCTATTGCCCGGGGGCCACATGAGTTGTCAGTCCGCCATTAGCTAATAGTTTGCTCAGCGCTTTACAATATAAAGGGAGACAATACAGCAACAATACAAGAGGGATAGGAGGGCCTGATCCTGGGAGCTTACAGTCTAAGAGGGAGGGGCTGGTGGTACAAAAGGTAAAAGCTGTGGGGGATGGACTAGTAGGAACAGTAGAAGATTCCAGTATTAGCTGAGGGCAGTATAGGCTTCCCTGAAGAGATTGGTTTTCAGAGATCGCCTAAAAGTGAGCAGAGTAGGCGATAGTCTGATAAATTGGGGTAGAGAGTTCCAGAGGATGGGGGGAGGCTCTGGAGAAGTCCTGGAAACGAGCATGGGAGGAGGAGACAAGGGAGCTAGAGAGCAGGAGGTCGTGGGAGGAGCGGAGAGTACGGTTTGGGTGATGTTTGGAGACAAGATCGGTGATGTAATTTGGGGCGGAGTTATAAATGGCTTTATATGTCAGTCCCTAATGCTCAAGGGGCGTACAATCTAAGGTCCCTAACTTACATACACATACTAGGGACAATTTAGACAGGAGACAATTCACCTACCAGCATGTCTTTGGAGTGTGGGAGGAAACCAGAATATCCGGAGGAAACCCACACAGGCACAGGAAGAACATGCAAACTCCAAGCAAGTAGTGCCGTGGATGGGATTCAAACCAATGACCCGAGCACTGCCAGGCGGAAGTGCTAACCATTTAGCCACTGTGCTGGCTTTTTCTTTACTTAACCCCTTACCCTCCTGAGGATCCCCCCCCCTTCCTGACCAGACCATTTTTTGCATTACGGCACTGCGTTACTTTAACGGACAATTGCACAGTCATGCAACCCTGCACCCAAATGAAATTTACGGCCTTTTTACCCACAAATTGAGCTTTCTTTCGGTGGTATTTGATCACCTGTGCGGTTTTATTGTTTGTGCTATAAGCAAATAAAGACCGACAATTTTGAGGAAAAAAAAAAACAATATTTTGAACTTTTTGCTATTAAACATGTCCAGTAAAAAAAAAAAAAATGTAAAAATCAAATTTTGTCATAAATTTTGGCCAAAATGTATTCAGCTCCGTGTCTTTGCTAAAAAAAAAAATCCCAATACGTGTAAATTAATTGGTTTATGCGTTGTAAGCGTTTATAAATGGCGGTATAGATACTGGAATTTTTTTTTTCCTACTAGTAATGGCAGCGATCAGTGACTTTTAGGGGGACTGCGGTGGACATTCTGACACTGGGGGGGGGGGAACTGACTTGGTGTCACTGACACCCCAGTGACAATACAGTGATCAGTGTTAAAAAAAAAAAAAAAAAGCACTGACACTGTACTAAGGACACTGGGCAGGAAGGGCAATCAAAGGGTTAACTATGTGCTGGGAGTGTGCTTCACTGTAAGCACACTGATCTGTATGGCTGTACTGTGCAGTATGCTCGAGCTGACAGGGAAGAAGATTGTAAACAAAACAATCTTCCTGTCTATCGGAGATGCTCAGTAATCACTGAGCTGGTGGGTAATTACTGGCTGGGACCCGGTGATTGACATCCGCAGCCGTGAATGGCTCACGCGCGCCCCCTAGCTGGAAGTGTAGAGTCCCGTATATTTACGTGATCCTGTGCACAGGGGTATATCTGCTATAGGGCGGTCCTTAAGCGGTTAAAGCAGAATTTCACTTTGGGCCTCGTACACACAGGGCATTTGAATTTCTCATCTGAACGCATTTTACTCCTGGCAGGCAAAAATTTAAAAATGCGCTTAAAGCCACGTATTACACATGCATTTAGGCGCATCAAGCGTTTATGGATTCCATTGGCCAGAATAAACCACTTGAAGACCGCAATACGTATATATATGTTGCGATTTTCAAGCGGTTTACCACTTGTATATCAGCCAGTATCCTTTTTTTTTTTTTTCAGACAGCGGCTGGTTTTCCAGAGAAAGCAGTCTGAGAGGCCAATCAGCCACTGGAACGCTTTCAGTAGTGGTGGGAGGGGATGTCCCCACCACCCCCCGCCACTCACCAGTGTTTCTCGGGCTTACTGTTAAAACCGGCACACCTAAGAAACGATCGGATGGAGCAGCTGGTTGCTTCTAGAGACCATGAGAGACGGTCTCTGATCGCTTCTTTGGTGTTGGGAGGACCAAAGCAACGTCATGACGTCACATTCAGTCCAGGACGGATGTAAACAATTTATTTTTGATCTTTTGCTTTTAAAGGTAAAGGAGAGATTTGGGGTCTGTTTGACCCCAGATCACTCTTGAAAGAGGACCTGTGATGCTTATTTCTATTACAAGGGATGTTTACAAAAAAGAAAAAAAGGGACAGTGTAAAAAAAAAAAAAAAAATTAAACAAGAATTTTTTTTTTAAAACGCCTCCATCTTTCACGCTCGCGTGTGGAATTGAACGCATACGCAAGTCGCGCGTGCATATGTAAACGGTGTTCACAGCACACGTGTGAGGTATCGCCGCAAATGTTACAGCGAGAGCAATCATTCTAATGCTAGAACTCCTCTGTAGCTCTCAAGTGGTAACCTCTAAAAACTTTTAAAGCGTCGCCTATAGAGATTTCTAAGTACCGTAGTTTGTCACCATTCCAAAGCGTGGCATGTTAGGTATCTTTTCACTTGCTGTAACATCCTTCTTCAAATTTTACAAAAAAATTGGGATAGATATAACATTTTAAAAAAATGTATTAAAGTGTATTTTTTTTTTTTTTTAATTGCGCTTGAAAAACAACAGCACAAATACTACGCGACATAAAAAAATTGCAATAGATGCTATTTAATTCTCTAGGATTTTTTGAAAAATATAAAATAAAAAAATTAGAGAGATAGATTATATATATATATATATATATATATATATATAATATCTCTCTTTCTCTATATCTATATATCTCTCTCTCTATCAGTATTCCAACAGAACGACCCCAAACACACCTCCAAGACCACCACTGCCTTGCTAAAGAAGCTGAGGGTAAAGGTGGTGGACTAGCCAAGTATGTCTCCAGACCTGAACCCTATTGAGCATCTGTGGGGAAAATCCTCAGGAATAATGGAATAGGACAGTGGTGGCGAACCCGTGGCACGCGTGCCACAGCCGGCACGCCGAGCCTTATCTGTGGGCACGCCAGGAGAATCCAGCGGCGCGCTGTCTTCCCGGCTGTAGTGTGCGTGACAGCCGGGTCCCAAGTGCGCATGCACAAGAAGCAGTGCTCCTTGTGAATGGTAAGGCGGTACCTGGGACACATGACAGATCCCAGAAGCCGCCGGACCAATCACAAAGCGCAGCGCTTCTCGCGCATGCGCACTGGGCATCCGGCTGTCCGACGAGCGCCCACACTACAGAAGCCGGGAAGACAGCGCGCGGCTGGATCGAGGAACAGGTAAGATAAAAAAAAAAAACTCTGCGGAAGTAAGAGCGGGTACCTGTCAAATTCACCAAAGGTCAGCAGTCATCCCTGTGCTGTGTCCCCAGTCTCTGGTCATCCCTGTGCTGTGTCCCCAGTCTCTGGTCATCCCTGTGCTGTGTCCGCAGTCTCTGGTCATCCCTGTACTGTGTCCGCAGTCTCTGGTCATCCCTGTACTGTCCGCAGTTCTGGTCATCCCTGTACTGTGTCCGCAGTCTCTGGTCATCCCTGTACTGTGTCCGCAGTCTCTGGTCATCCCTGTACTGTGTCCGCAGTCTCTGGTCATCCCTGTACTGTGTCCGCAGTCTCTGGTCATCCCTGTACTGTGTCCGCAGTCTCTGGTCATCCCTGTACTGTGTCCGCAGTCTCTGGTCATCCCTGTACTGTGTCCGCAGTCTCTGGTCATCCCTGTGCTGTGTCCCCAGTCTCTGGTCATCCCTGTACTGTGTCCGCAGTCTCTGGTCATCCCTGTACTGTGTCCGCAGTCTCTGGTCATCCCTGTACTGTGTCCGCAGTCTCTGGTCATCCCTGTACTGTGTCCGCAGTCTCTGGTCATCCTTGTGCTGTGTCCGCAGTCTCTGGTCATCCCTGTGCTGTGTCCGCAGTCTCTGGTCATCCCTGTACTGTGTCCGCAGTCTCTGGTCATCCCTGTGCTGTGTCCCCAGTCTCTGGTCATCCCTGTGCTGTGTCCCCAGTCTCTGGTCATCCCTGTGCTGTGTCCCCAGTCTCTGGTCATCCCTGTGCTGTGTCCCCAGTCTCTGGTCATCCCTGTGCTGTGTCCCCAGTCTCTGGTCATCCCTGTGCTGTGTCCCCAGTCTCTGGTCATCCCTGTACTGTGTCCGCAGTCTCTGGTCATCCCTGTACTGTCCGCAGTTCTGGTCATCCCTGTACTGTGTCCGCAGTCTCTGGTCATCCCTGTACTGTGTCTGCAGTCTCTGGTCATCCCTGTACTGTGTCCGCAGTCTCTGGTCATCCCTGTACTGTGTCCGCAGTCTCTGGTCATCTCCTGTACTGTGTCCGCAGTCTCTGGTCATCTCCTGTACTGTGTCCGCAGTCTCTGGTCATCTCCTGTACTATGTCCGCAGTCTCTGGTCATCCCTGTACTGTGTCCGCAGTCTCTGGTCATCCCTGTACTGTGTCCGCAGTCTCTGGTCATCCCTGTACTGTGTCCGCAGTCTCTGGTCATCCCTGTACTGTGTCCGCAGTCTCTGGTCATCCCTGTACTGTTAATTAGTTTGCACTTCTGTACGAGTTGTTTTTTCTAAACCAAAAGATCGATATTCAGGTTTCATTGCAGTGTTGGCACTTTGAAAGAAATAAGTTGGTTTTGGGTTGCAGTTTGGGCACTCGGGCTCAAAAAGGTTCGCCATCACTGGAATAGGATTAGTAAGCGAGGAATAAAATAGGTATATGAAGGCAAAGATTTAAAGTTATACTAAAGGAAGTGTTAAAAACAAACAAACATGGTATACTTACCCGCTCTGTGTAATGGTTTTGCACAGAGAGGCCATGATCCTCCTCTTCTTGGGTCCCCCGTTGGCACTCCTGGCTCATGCCCCATAGCAAGCCCCTTGCATGGCTTCCTTCCCTCTGTAGAGGACATCAACATTATAGATAGGCATTTCTCTTGCTCACTGTAAAATCCCTTTCAGGGATTTACATGAAAATGCTGAGAGAGGACTGGATGGTCTGGCAGAAGCAAGAAAGCATTTGCCACCAGAAATACAAGAACCAGGATATTCCTGACCAGTCTACGGTTACTCCTAAAACAGGGCACAGGGCAACTAGTGCACTAACCATATCCATGAGGGTCTCAGGACCAGGCTGGGAACCTTGGAACTCTGTGGCATGGTACCATTAGATCATTTTCTGGGGAGCACTGGATACAGGTCTAACAAAACATGTCTTGGTGCAAAGATCATGCTCCAAGCTTTAGCTGTTGACTTCTTAAGAAGTTCACCATTAAACTGGCCACCCTTGGGATTGTGGAATCCCAACAGCATTTGACATGATGGTCACCCAGTGCAAGGTGAGAGTCATCTCTTCTCTGCTGCTTTACTGCTGGTAACCTCTGGTAATTTATGTAGGCCACTAAAGTGCCATTTGCAGACTCGACTCCACTCAGACGGCCTTGAAAATGGGCTGCCCAGTGTAGGACGATAGTCAAAGGACAGACTGAACATCTCCTGTGTCCACCAACCCTGAACCAGTAGGATGCGGAGGACTCCTCCCTAGTTGAAGAGGCTTCGGTATAAAGTGTAGATCTTCCAAAGCAAAAGGGAGAAGTGACCCCAAGAACCATGAGTATTAACATGTTCTGCTTAGTCTGAGGAGACAGTAGAATCCTCCTTTCCAGGGATAGAGGGAACCGGTTTGTGTCAGCCATAGTGTTTGGCTGGAGATCTCTATGGAGGAGGAACTGAGCAAAGGGTATCACATTAAAAGGTGGCTGCCAAAAGCCTCAGTACCTGCAAACAGAGGGAAGCACAACACTGAATTCAGATGGAGTATATTTTTTTTTTTTTTGCCCCAAAACCCATCTGTGAGCAACTTACTTTCCAGTATTCCAAGCATTGCAATGGAGTCTGCATCCAAAACTCCAAAGAACCTTCAGGGTCGCTTGTTTGCTGGACTCTCCAGGACAGGACCTGATGAGGAGGTTGTGAAAACGAAGACACAGCCAACATAGGCCTAGCTCTGAGTAGAGCCAGTATAAGGACCAGGCTCCTGGCAACAATTTTCACAGATGTAACTAAGCTGAATGGGAAGTCCACAAAATGGAAAATAGGATTTTTGAATTCAACGTAAAATTCTTTTTTTGGGGGTCTGTTGAGGGACACAAAGTCTTTTGGGTTATATCACACTCTACAGAATTGGACACTGGCAAAAAAAAAAAAAAAAAAAAACACTGTAGGCCAGCTTAAGATATCCCCTCCTACTACCAGCATGCCTCATGTGATGGAGGTGTAGGTGGGACAGAACACACACAGAGAGCAGTGGTGCACACAAGGCATTTATTGCGTGATTTGGAGGGCACACGATAGGTATAGCAAGGGTTAGGGCCAGGGTCACACAGCAGAAGGGCAGACTCTGGCCGGCAAGGGTTAGGGCCAGGGTCACACAGCAGAAGGGCAGACTCTGGCCAGCAATGGTTAAGTCCAGGGGCACAGAGCAGAAGGGCAGATTCTGTCCAGCAAGGGTCAAGTCCAGGGACAAGGGGGAGGGTCAAACTGGGATGCTGTGCAGGCAGCTGACATCCTCATCAACTGATGTCATTGGTTGTCAGGACACCGGTGGCTTGACGGTCGTAATGGTGCACAATGAAAACCTGTGGCTTTGTGCAACTAAAAGGCCGGCTTGTTCCACCCGCTGGCTTGTATAAAAGTTTTGGGCAATCTTTAGACATTTTGCCAAGGCACCCTTGAAGAATCCTCAAGGCACCCTGGTTGAGAAAGGCTGACCTAGACCAACCCTTGCTAGAAATGACTATATCTACAACTCATGATACATTGGTGTGATGGTCAGCAGGAAGAACGCTCCTCACACTTGAGGTCATTGTGAAGAACTACCCGCTTACAGATAGCTATAAAGATCGATGGTGTCACTGGGAAATTAACCGAGGTGCAGAAATTTCTCATTGCTCAAAGAAGCCTGGCTGAGGAACCCTGACTGAGCAGAACTTCGAAAACATGAACAATGGGCCATGTGACGGCCTGCAAACACCTTTGCTTGATGCTGAAAAGCCAAAGAAGCTCTCAGAGATCTCGTAAGAGCGCACCTAGAAAAGGGAAGTGTGCAACCCGATCCTGGAGGCCACAAGCTTTCACAAGGGTCTGTCTGATCCATCTAGAGATGGTGGAATGAGGAACTGGTCTAAAAACCAGTATCGTTTCCTTGCAGGATAATACCACAGGTTCAGACACTTACCTCACAGAGGTGATGGTTACAAGGGTACCTTATACGAGAAAAGCACAGATTCAGATCCCACAGGGGAACCCCTCCCCCCCGCCGCCATCTCGCCTCCCTAAATTGACAGCGCCTGCCAATAGGATCCCAGCCCCAAAGATGGTGACCCCTCGCCTTACCCCTTCAGTCTCCGCCCGTATCACCTGCCTACTGAACGACATATCAGATTGGATGTCGCTCCACTTCCTTAAACTGAACCTCTCCAAAACCGAGCTCCTAGTCTTCCCCCCCAGCCCGGACACCACCCCCCACTGACTTCTCCATCACGTCCAACCATGCCACTATCAGTCCCACCCCAAAAGCCAGAGTACTTGGTGTCATACTAGACTCCAATCTGTCCTTCCAGCCCGAAGTCCAATCGCTAACAAACTCATGTAGACTCCACCTCCGCAACATCGCCAAAATCCGCCCATTCCTAACCCCGGAAACCACTAAACAGCTCATCCACTCCCTCATCATATCACAACTGGACTACTGCAACTCCCTCCTCACTGGCCTGCCTCGCCACAGGCTATCCCCGCTTCAGTCCATCCTGAATACGGAGGCCAGACTCATCCACCTTACCAACCGCTCCGTATCCACCACCCCCCTCTGCCAATCCCTCCACTGGCTCCCGATTGCCCAACGGATCAAATTCAAACTGCTAACATTGAAAGCTGTCCACCATACTGCCCCAAATTACATCACCGACCTGATATCCAAGTACCACCCAACACGTACTCTCCGCTCCTCACAAGACCTCCTTCTCTCTAGTTCCCTGGTCTCCTCCTCCCATGCCCGCCGCCAGGATATCACCCATCCTCTGGAACTCCCTACCCCAATCCATCAGACTATCACCTACTCTCCTCTCCTTTAGGCGCACCCTGAAAACCCACCTCTTCAGGGAAGCCTACCCCACCCCCTGCTAACTTGCCGACCTCGTCCACTCTTCCTACCACCCCATCCCCCACAGCTATCTCCTCCTGTACCACTATCCCCTCCCTCCTAGATTGTAAGCTCCAAGGAGCAGGGCCCTCGAACCCCTCGTGTATTGTCTCATGTTCTTTCCCCCACTATAATGTACAGCGCTGAGCGAATTGTTGGCACTATATAAATACTGTATAATAATCATGGTGCTTGCCTGGCGTCCTGGATCCAAAACAGTGGCAGGATCCTCACGTGCAGTAATCCCTCAAAATGCGGCGGGTGCAAGCGTCACACCAGGCACCCTCCAGCAGGAAACATCAACTTACACCAAACTGAATTAACCCCGGCCATCCTGGAGCAAAAAAAACCCCAAACACACACGCGTCAAATTTGTAATGCACACCATGGCATTAACAGCACCTTTATTTTATAGAACATCTTTTGTACATTTAAAGCAAAACATAAAACAAGTTCATGCATTAAAAGACATTTCTGAACATCAAGGACCATGCTCAGCATAGTGCTGCTCGAATTTCTAACGGCAGAGAGAACGTCCAGCCCTGTGGAATGGCCAACGTAGCATCACTGCAGCCTGACAACCCAGGAGCAGCTGCCTGTCAATCAGGGACCCGTTGTCCCCGTCGCATCAAACACATTTCAGTATTGAACGCATTAAGTCGCAGGAACGCTCAGAACGGAGCGCTTTGTGCTCATCCGCTGCTTTTTAATCCAAAAACTTGGGTGGGTGTGGCTGTGAACACCCCTCCACCTTCATGCCCAACAAAAATCAGTACAGATATGCAGAACGAACATTTTAGGTCTCTTAAAACAGCTACACGACAAATTTAGTTTTTTTTTTTAAATGGTCACCAAATTCCGAGGTTTTGACACCCAAATGCAGAAATGCTACCGGACAAGCAGTTACTGTTATCAAACAAGAAAATAACAGGTAATGAGTCGAAAAGCACTTCTAGAAGGTGGGTGCATAACACTGCCGGCCACCCCCATCTGCCAGCATTTTCCCTCTCTATGCCCCCCACAGCCCTTCAGATCAGAACAGGGGAGTAAAAAAAAAAAAAAAAAAAGAAAAAAAAATATATATAGAATTGTTATGTCCTCCTGGCCGGGTTGGTGAATCAGTCTCTAGGTAGATGGATAAAACAAAAAAAAACCCCAAAAAAAAATTAAATATGTAGAATTGCTATTTCCTCCTGGCCAGTTTGGTGAATCGGTCTCTAGGTAGATGGATAAAAAAATAAAAATATGTATAGAATTGTTATGTCCTCCTGGCCGGGTTGGTGAATCAGTCTCTAAGTAGATTGATAAAAACAAAAAAAACACAAACAAAAAAAAAAAAATTAAATATGTAGAATTGTTATTTCCTCCTGGCTGGGTTGGTGAATTAGTCTCTAGGTAGAGTGATATATAAAAAAAAAAAAAAAAATGAAATTATGTATAGAATTGCCATTTCCTCCTGGCCAGTTTGGTGAATTGGTCTCTAGGTAGATGGATAAAAAAATAAAAATATGTATAGAATTGTTATGTCCTCCTGGCCGGGTTGGTGAATCAGTCTCTAAGTAAATGGATAAAAAAAAAAAAAAACACAGAAAGAAAAAAAAAAAAAAAAATTAAATTATGTAAAGAATTGTTATGTCCTCCTGGCCGGGTTGGTGAATCAGTCTCTAGGTAGACTGATAAAAAAAAAAACAAAAAAACCAAAAACACAGAAAGAAAAAAAAAAAAAAGATTAAATTATGTATAGAATTGTTATGTCCTCCTGGCTGGGTTGGTGAATCAGTCTCTAGGTAGATTGATATAAAAAAAACAAAAAACAAAAAAAAAAACAAAAAAAAACAAAAAACCCCAACATTACAAACCTACAGAGAACGATCTTTTAAAATAAAGTTGCACTGAAGATAAAAATGAAGACGACATGAGGGGCGTGACGGGCTTCAAGTGAGGTTAGGGTGTCGTTTTGGTCCCGGGGGCCCATACAAAATCCCACTAAATAGTGAACGAACATGAAGTTAGGAATACGTTAACAAAAATACAAGGCATCCGATAGGCAAATTTGTTTTTTTTTTTCTTTTTTGTTTTTTTTTTTAAAAGAAGTCCACGATGTTACCAGCAGCCTTGTTGTCCCAGAACACCTTAAGAACCGTTTTTTTCAGCGCCAAGATCTTCCAGATGGGAGTGGCCCAATGCCAGGGCATGAGAGTACATATCACGTGAACAATATACCGAGGCTGCAAACCACACAATCACCAGGAAAGCGGTACTAGAAAGCTGGGGAGACGCTCTGATTTCAGTTCAGAAATAGTCCTCAGCCACGCACCCAATGTGTCTAGAAGTCACCATAATACTGGACAAAGTTCAGATGTCTCCGGTCACCAATAAAACATGGCTACCTCGGGTCTGAAGGCGAAGCCGATGGTCTTGAGCCTCCCCCTCCCCCCACCTTAACAATCCACGAGATCATTCACAATGAAGAAACACGCATTCTTCTCATCCGCCAGTCACTTGTAAGGTCACGCTAGAATGATGGCGAGCAAGCCTTGGGACGCTCGCTGCTACACCTTCAGCAGAAACGATCGATGAGGAGACTATACGGCCTTCCTGTGGTATTCGGGGGGTGCAACCTCATAGTCGCTGGCACTGAACAACGTGGAGGAATTTTTGGCCAAATACCTGGAAAGTAGGAGCAAGAAATAAAACAAAATTAACAAATAAAAAAGTTAACAGTTTAACCACTTAAAGTGTTACTAAACCCCGGGACCCGGCACTCACTGTATCCGCTCTCCCTCCGGGACCCGGCACTCACTGTATCCGCTCTCCCTCCGGGACCCGGCGCTCACTGTATCTGCTCTCCCTCCGGGACCCGGCGCTCACTGTATCTGCTCTCCCTCCGGGACCCGGCGCTCACTATATCCGCTCTCCCTCCGAGACCCGGCGCTCACTATATCCGCTCTCCCTCCGGGACCCGGCGCTCACTATATCCGCTCTCCCTCCGGGACCCGGCGCTCACTATATCCGCTCTCCCTCCGGGACCCAGCGCTCACTATATCCGCTCTCCCTCCGGGACCCGGCGCTCACTATATCCGCTCTCCCCGGACCCCGCATTCACTATATCCGCTCTCCCCGGACCCCGCATTCACTATATCCGCTCTCCCCGGACCCCGCATTCACTATATCCGCTCTCCCCGGACCCCGCATTCACTATATCCGCTCTCCCCGGACCCCGCATTCACTATATCCGCTCTCCCCGGACCCCGCATTCACTATATCCGCTCTCCCCGGACCCCGCATTCACTATATCCGCTCTCCCCGGACCCCGCATTCACTATATCCGCTCTCCCCGGACCCCGCATTCACTATATCCGCTCTCCCCGGACCCCGCATTCACTATATCCGCTCTCCCCGGACCCCGCATTCACTATATCCGCTCTCCCCGGACCCCGCATTCACTATATCCGCTCTCCCCGGACCCCGCATTCACTATATCCGCTCTCCCCGGACCCCGCATTCACTATATCCGCTCTCCCCGGACCCCGCATTCACTATATCCGCTCTCCCCGGACCCCGCATTCACTATATCTGGTCTCCCCGGACCCCGCATTCACTATATCCGTTCTCCCTGGACCCCGCATTCACTATATCCGTTCTCCCCGGACCCTGCATTCACTATATCCCCTCTCCCCGGACCCCACATTCACTATAAGTGTTTTTCTTATAAAATTTTGCAAATAAATCTTTCTTCAGAAATCTTGGTCAAAATTTATTCAGTTATTTTATAAAAAAAAAACATTTTCTAAATTTTTTTACATTTTTATTTTTTTTTATATTGTTTTTTTTGTACATACTGACACCCTAGCAGTACAGTACTACTTGTGGGGGGGTGAAGATTTTTTTTTTTCTTGCACGGATTCTCCTTCTCTCTGGCTGCATTCTTGCAGCCATTGAGAAATACTGTGTGAGCTGTGATTGGTCAGAGCTTGTCACATGGTACAAGGCTGTTGTGAATAGCCCTGTACCATGTGATCTGTGATCATTCACAGATTTCACACGTAGTAAGCAATGATGTCAGAAGTGACATCTTGCTTACTACTCTTCATGTGATCACTGATTGGCCAATCAGTGATCACATGATCAGGAGCTCACACAGAGGTCCCGTACAGCGATTGGTGTTCCGCTGTGTCCAGGGGACACAGCGGGCACCGGATCGCGGTGCTGCGCGCTCCCACGGAGCGCACACAATCCAAAATGGCGGCCGCCATTTATAAACAGCAACCCGCCACTGCACTGCTTCCGTCCGTTTATATACATGGGCCGGACGGGAAGTGGTTAAAATCCAAATAAAAGTAGTTTTACTTATGTTCGCTCTGCAGACCCAACACAATACAGTCCGTCAGCTCATTGCGTGCCACAGACAGCAGACCTCAGGTGTATGGACTGTCAGGAGAACAGAATTATCTACAAAGCTACAAATCACAAGAAATCACTCACTTCAGGAAGTCATGCAGGTAGTTCAGCAGAAGGGCCAGACTCTTCTCATCCAATGGAGTGTATGATAACATTGCCCCAATACGAACTATATGGACCAGAGCAAAAAAAGGTGAATGTAGGACGAGTAGAACAATACTAAAGAGTAATACAGAATACCAGAATAGGCATTGCTTACCAAAAAGGCGTAGCAGGTGGGGAGCACCATAGACTTGGGACATGGGGGCATCGGGGTGATCCGCCAAGATATCCGCATACTGAGGGCGCTCAAACTTGTACAGCAGCTGCGTGCCCAGCATGACATTAAAATATTCCTTAATACCCGCTACAACTTCATTCACTGCATACTCCCTGCAAGAAGGAGGAGGCAAGTCAATATATAAACAGGTATGCAATGATTATGCGCAATAGAGACATGGAAGCTGTACACGACAGCCATCTTGTTTTTCATGAACAATAATCTTTCTCCCCTCCTGAAACTGGAATGTGTAGCTGTAACGGACTTCAATAGAGCCTCTTATGTTAATTAAAACACAAATAGATGCCAGCGTACAGGGCAGTAAACGGCTAGTCTTGGCAGGCAGTTTGTTTCCACGAACCATGGAAAACACTTTCCTTTGCCCTATCGTAAAACAATAACTCAGTCAAGCCGTCACACATAACCTGTAAGGCCAGTTAGGCTCTAGGAATGCAGAGTGTGCCATAAAACGTCCACATACAATTCATAGAATTCAACAGGAACAGGACACATTAATATTATGGGCAGCACAGTGGCTAAATGGTTAGCATTTCCGCCTGACAGTACTAGGGTCATTGGTTCGAATCCCAGCCACGGCACCACCTGCCTGGAGTTTGCATGTTCTCCCTGTGCCTGCGTGGGTTTCCTCCAGGCACTCCAGTTTCCTCCCAAACTCCAAAGACATGCTGGGAGGTTAATTGGATCCTGTCTAAATTGTCCCTAGTATGGGTATGTATGAATGTGAGTTAGGGACCTTAGATTGTACACCTCTTGAGGGTTAGGGACTGATGTGAATGTACAATATATAGGTGTTAAGCGCGGCATAAACTGATGGCGCTATATAAGTACCTGAAATAAATAAATACATATTAGGTATATATTTGAATAGGGAATATCATACCGAACACATCAAGGTCATACATGACTGTTCGCACATAGAAAAGGGGAGAAAGAAGTCTCCTCCTTCCTGGGTGATAAAGGTACTCTGTGTTTGGTATACCTGGGTACAAAATATAATTCTGAATAATATTCTACCAGTCGCTAGAATACCACCTGCACATACTGAAGTTATTAGTATGAAACTGTAGTTGGGACTTGGTCATAAACTTGGTGACGTAGCACCCATCCCCAAAACCAGGTGAGTGGTCAGTTGTTCTCAGGCGACAGCCCTTTGATATCATAGAAAAGGACTGACCGAATCTAGTAAGAGCTCTCGTTTAACATCAATCAGGAAACATCTAACGGACTTGAGAGCCAAGGCAACATTTTTATTCGGACAATTGGACTCGACTAAAACCGGGACTTTGCCAGTATTCTGCCTTCTTAACTCCTTTTTATTTCTCGGTTGCTTGATTGTTCTGTCTTTGTAACATCTTTTTCGGTAAATATTTTAATTGCACCATTTTGACCTTTTTATATAGGGATGCACCTAAATTTCAGTGGCCGAAATGTAAAAAAAAAAAAAAAAAAAAAAAAAGCACCAATACAGGTGCCAAAAGAAGCCTGCCGCCCTTTGCACCACCGCTCTGTAGTTCTCAGCCTTACCTGTGAAACTATCAAACAATTCCTGGCACTGGGCATAGAGATGAGTGAAAGACAGATGGCCTCCACTCATCTCTATGCCACTCTCTCTGACTGGAGCGATATCACTTCTGGTTCCGTCCTTTTTTTTTTTTTATAAAAGTACTAGATCAATGTTTTTTGATCCAATGCTTCACATTGCAGAGGAGAGATGAGGGGTCTTATTGACCTCATATCTCTCCATAAAGAGGACCTGTCACTAATTTCTAGCACAAGGGATGCATGCATTTCTTGTGACAATAAAAGTGATGATTTTTTATTTTTTTTTTTTTAAAAGGGACAGTGCAAAAAAAAAAAAATTTAAAGTGCCGCTGTTCTCGCGTGTAGTGGTGAACGCATACGTAGGCCACGCCCACACATGTAAGCGGTGTTCAGACCACACACGTGAGGTATCGCCACAAACATCAGAGCGAGAGCAATAATTCTCGCACTAGACCTCTAACTTTACACTGCTAACCTGTAAAAATGTTTAACCCCTTCACGCCGGTGCCTCCCGGCCCTTTAAGAGTTTCAGAAGCCGGGACGGGCGAGGTTTAGGGGTCATGTGACCGCCATGATGCGTCGTCATGGCGGTCACATAATTGGGAAAGGTCCCGATTGAAAGAGGAGACCGGGACCTTTCCAAGAGTACCGGACATGTGTGCTGGGAGCCCGGAGGGCGCGCACTCTCGGCACATGTCCTTTTTCAATAGAACGCAAATGTATGGCAGCTCGGCCTCTAGGCCCAGACGCGAGGAGGCCGCACATTTGCGTTCGGCCGGCTTGAAGTTAAAGCATCACCCATGGAAATTTTTAAGTACCGCAGTTTCACGCCATTCCACGAGCGTGCGTAATTTTAAAGCGTGACATGTTGGGCATCTATTTACTCAACGTAACATCCTCTATCATATTTTACTAAAAAATTGGGGTATATACGGTTTTATTTTGTTTTTTTAATCAAAGTGTATTTTTTTCCCAAAATACATATATTCATTTTTAAAAACTGCGCATGTCGGTGTTCGGCCAAGTGCATTTTGAATTTTCGGTTTCAGCACCAGAATTTTCATTTCGGTGCACCACTAGTAATAAACCATATTTTGAAAAGTGTTGAACGGTCTTCTAAAGCTTTTAATGCACACTTGAAGAGACAGGGATTCTTTAGAGTGCTACTGTATGTAACAATCCTCTGAATATCCCGGTCTGTGGTGACAGCCTATGACAGCCTGGGTTCACACAGGAGCAGTGGGGAAACTGCTTGAGATTTGGATGGAAATCGCATTCCTGTTCAAATCACATGCTATTCTTTGCAGTGCCATCTGCATCCATACATTTAGTATTGCTGCAAATCACCACAAAGTATTGGCACTCGTACCCGACGATCAACAAAGGGTATCTCTGCATCCCTATTCGCCATTTAACTGTAATAAAGGTTATATGTACATTTCTTTAAATCGTTTTATAAAAGAAAAAAAAAAACAAAAACACACACAATCTATTTTTATTCAGCGACGGTACGTACTTGTTGTCTGTGTTCCCCCTGGATTTCTTGTAAGTAGCATATTCTTCAAGAATAGTTTCCACATTCTTCTTGGCAGGCAGATTAAACAACTACAAAAGAATGAGAAAAAACTGTATAACGTATAAAACCGATACAATTGGGGCCATTTTAGGGATGTCATGAACTTACATTTTAACCATCTCCCGGTTCTCCAGTTCTGGGAGGATGTCACATGACGTCCTCCCACTCTAACCGCACAGCGATCGGTGGTACTCTGTCTCTCTCAGACACAGCGGATCACCGATCAAAAAACGGAAAGAGCCGAAGAGATCGGCTCAGTCATGTGATCAGCTGTGTCCAATCACAGCTGATCGCATGTATATAGGGTAATACCGGTTATCTCTCCTCACGAGCTGTCACGCTGGGAGAGGAGAGGAGAGCCGGTAATCGGCATTCCGGAGGGGACATCTACACTGATCATCAGGGCACTGATGATCAGTGTAGCCCCAGCAGCGCCACCTGTCAGTGTCCATCAATGCCACCTGCCAGTGCTCATCAGTGCCACCTGCCAGTGCCCATCAGTGTCACATCAATGCCACATATCAGTGCCGCCTATCAGTGCCTTTCAGTGCTGCCTATCAGTGCCACCTAACAGTGCCATATATGAGTGCTGCCTTTCAGTGCCCATCAGTGATGCCTGTCAATGCCTATCAGTGCCAACTACCAGTGCCTCCTCATCAGTGCCACCTATTAGTGCCCATTACTGAAGCCTTATTAACACACATCAGTGAAGGAGAAAAATCACTTATTTACAAAATTTTAAAACAAAAACTAAGAAAGTTTTTTTCTTCCAAAATTTTCAGTTTTTGGCTTGTTTAGCAAAAAATAAAAAACCCCGAGGGGATTAAATGCCACCAAAAGAAAGCTCTGTCTCAAAAAAAATGATACAAATTTCATATGGGTACATTGTTGCATGACCGCGCAATTGTCATTCAAAGTGTGACAGCGCTGAAAGCTGAAAATTGGCCTGGACTGGATGCGGGTAGAAGTGCCCTGTAGGCGAGGGGTTAAAACCCCCCCTGCTGTCAGGTCCGTACGGCCTACAGACCTGGCAGTGAAAAGGTTAATGCAGTCTCACTCCAGTACCTGTTTCTGACGTGTGATGAGATCCCAGTCATCCACAAGCCAGGGTTTCAGTTCCTCAGGTATCTTCACTTTAACTTCAACTCTATTCATAAAAGTCTCCTCCTACCAACAAAAACACAAAACTTCAGGTAAATACAGAAAATAACATTTTGTAAGAAGTTTGATAGCTGGAAATGCCAAACATGTCCTAAAGGGGACCTGTCAGGTCTGTTTTTCAATTTCAAGTGCTTGTATGACAACGCCTTCATCTGCTTTTCTCTATAGGAATGACATTTTTGTTTCGCTATCATCCAGGGTCAGTACCCAGTTTCCCCAAAAACAAGACCTAGTTGTGATCAGGGCTTTTTTTCAGCTGGAACATTGCGGAACGCCATTCCGCCACTGACCCTGCGCACACCCATATCTACTGTCTCTTATAAACACAGAAGCGAGACTGAAGTGACAGCACCATCCGCTCCCTCAGAACCCCCCCACCTCCGTACTCGCCATCCGCTCCCACAGAACCCCCCCACCTCCGTACTCACCATCCGCTCCCACAGAACCCCCCCACCTCCGTACTCACCATCCGCTCCCACAGAACCCCCCTACCTCCGTACTCACCATCCGCTCCCACAGAACCCCCCTACCTCCGTACTCACCATCCGCTCCCACAGAACCCCCCTACCTCCGTACTCACCATCCGCTCCCACAGAACCCCCCTACCTCCGTACTCACCGTCCGCTCCCACAGAACCCCCCCACCTCCGTACTCACCATCCGCTCCCACAGAACCCCCCTACCTCCGTACTCACCATCCGCTCCCACAGAACCCCCCCTACCTCTGTACTCACCGTCCGCTCCCACAGAACCCCCTACCTCTGTACTCACCGTCCGCTCCCACAAAACCCCCCTACCTCCGTACTCACCGTCCGCTCCCACAGAACCACTCCCACCTCCGTACTCACCGTCCGCTCCCACAGAACCCCCCCACCTCCGTACTCACCGTCCGCTCCCACAGAACCCCCCCACCTCCGTACTCACCGTCCGCTCCCACAGAACCCCCCCACCTCCGTACTCACCGTCCGCTCCCACAGAACCCCCCCACCTCCGTACTCACCGTCCGCTCCCACAGAACCCCCCCACCTCCGTACTCACCGTCCGCTCCCACAGAACCACTCCCACCTCCGTACTCACTGTGGGACAGGGAAGGAACAGATATCTGCGGGGTGCAGTGTGCAGTGTGTTTAGGGGCGGGGCATCTTCTCCAGCAGCCTAATGCATGGAAGCCGATGCCCCAGGGGTGATCACCGGCCAGTGGGGAAGAGGTGGAGCGGTAAATGCGCTTGGTGCACTGTGTGGGAAGATAGGACCCGAAACGGGAGTTACTATAGAGAGGGGCCGGCTGCTGACTGCTGTGCTTTGCAAAGTTAGCTAACCATATGAGGGCAGTGGAGGGGGGATGGGCAAAGGTGAGCTGCAGTGAGGTGTTGCAGAGGTAAATTGAGTCAGGTGAGTTGCAGACAGGGTGCATAGGTCAGCTGCGGCTGGGGGGTGCAGAGGTGAGCTGAGTTGCAACCCACCTTTGCCCCCCGCAGCCACACCTCTGCACCCCCGTCTGCGGCTCACCTCTGCACCCCCGTCTGCGGCTCACCTCTGCACCCCCGTCTGCGGCTCACCTGTCAAGTCACCCCTGCAACACCTGACTGCAGCTCACAACTGTCATCAGCCGGCCCTCTCTATAGTAACCCTCATCCACAACTGCCTGCAGCTCACCTCTGCACCCCCTGTCCACACATTTAAAAAATAAGACCTACCCCGAAAATAAGACCAAGTGTGTTTTTTTAAGCCAAAAAAAAAAAAATATATATAAGACAGTGTCTTATTTTCGGGAACACACGGTAACTACTTTCTGGATTTCAAAGCTGGCTCAGAGAAGATACAATCCCTTCAATCCTGGTGCCAATTTTCCTTCTGCCAGTAGCAGATTAATGACACCTCAGCCTAAGCAAAGTCACTGGACTGACGCTCAAAGATGGATTTTTAATAAAAAGGTGATGTTTTCTGGAAAAAAGATGCTGCTTTTGTTTGACACTTCAGGAAGAGATTCACAGAACCTGCAAAAACACAGTGCCTCTTGGAGTCGGGTTAGTGTGAACCGAGCCTACTACTGTCACTGGGTGCCTCCCTGGCACTGCGGGAGGGAAAACACTGGCTTGCTTCATGGAAATATACCGCAGGAGTTCCCTGTATGATAGGGATTTGTCTCCTTTCCCTCCTCCATCCTGAACATGGACCTAGAAATTCTCAGGACAAAACCACGGTTTACAGATAAAGAGGATTTGTGAACATTAAACCTCCATTCACTGATCTCTCTGCTTGACATGCTGACAACAAGCAAATCTTGAAGCAGTCAGACCAGTAATTTGGGTGCGATATTCAAAGCAGAATCTCATTACCATTTTAACCACTTCCAGTCCGGACACTTTCACCCCCTCCCTGCCCCCAGGCCAAATTTTCACCTTTCAGCGCTATCACACTTTGAATGACAATTGCGCGGTCATGCAACATTTGTACCCATATGCATTTTTTAGCTTTTTTTTTTTTTTTTTGAGACAGATACAACTTTATTTTGGTGGTAATTATTCACCGCTGGGATTTTTATTTTTTGCTATATAAATGAAAAAGTCCAAACATTTTGAAAAAAACGTGTTTTTCTTATATGTTTCAAATAAAGATTTCTTCATAAATCTTGGCCAAAAATGTATTCCTCTATCTTTTTAGTTAAAAAAAAAAAAAAAAAAAACCCGAATTGGTTTATAACCAAAAACCTTTTTTTACATTTTTATTCTTTTTTTATTTTATGGGTTTTTTTAACACATTCTGTCACCCTAGCAGTACAGTGTTTTTTTTTTGGTTTTTTTTTTTTACACTGGTTGCTTTTACACCCATAAAGGCTGTAAAAGCAATCATTTCTCCTTCTTGAGAAATACTGTGTGAGCTGTGATTGGTCAGAGCTTGTCACATGGTACAAGGCTGTTGTGAATAGCACTGTACTATGTGACCTCGGTGATCATTCACAGATTTCACACGTAGTAAGCAATGATGTCAGAAGTGACATTTTGCTTACTACTATTCATGTGATCATTGATTGGCCAATCAGTAATCACATGATGGGGACCTCACACAGAGGTCCCATGCACCGGATCGCGGTGCCGTGCGCTGGACTGCGGTGCCGTGCGCTCCCAGGAAGCATGCACAGGCAGGGAAGTGGGAGGACGTTTATAATTGGCCACCCGCTCCTCCACTGGTCCCTTCCAGACGTTTATGTACATGGGCCGGATGGGAAGTGGCTAAATAGCAACTGAGGTATTCTATAAGTCATTGTCATGGCGGTCTTAGCTAGCCACAGTACAGGGATATTGAATTAAAATTCAAGGAGTTCCAGTCATTAACATTTTCATCCAACAGGGGTCCAAATCAAAGGTTTGTGCTATGACTCGGTTTCTTCATATCACAGACCCTCCCCCCCCCCCCACATTACAGTTTCCCCTTTACATCACAGACCCCCGTTTACACTACAGTGGCTCCTTTTAAATCACAGCAAGCCCATTCACATTACAGTGCCTGCTTTAAATCACAGCCCCCCTTTGCATCCAAATCCCCTCCATTTTACATCATAGCACCTCCTTTACCTAGATGTGTGTGCCCCCTTCACATCATAGCCCCCACCTTTTTCATCACCGTCGTGAGCCCCACCTCACATCAATGTCCTCCTCCCCTTCACATCACAGCCCCCTTCCGTACATCCTAGTCCTTCACAGCCCCCCCTTAACTGGATCGCAGCTCCCATCACAGCACCCCCCCTTAACTGAATCCCAGCTCCCGTCACAGCCCCCCTTTAACTGAATCCCAGCTCCCGTCACAGCCCTCCTTCCTCGAATCCCAGCTCCCGTCACAGCCCTCCTTCCTCGAATCCCAGCTCCCGTCACAGCCCTCCTTCCTCGAATCCCAGCTCCCGTCACAGCCCTCCTTCCTCGAATCCCAGCTCCCGTCACAGCACTCCTTCCTCGAATCCCAGCTCCCGTCACAGCACTCCTTCCTCGAATCCCAGCTCCCGTCACAGCCCTCCTTCCTCGAATCCCAGCTCCCGTCACAGCCCTCCTTCCTCGAATCCCAGCTCCCGTCACAGCCCTCCTTCCTCGAATCCCAGCTCCCGTCACAGCCCTCCTTCCTCGAATCCCAGCTCCCGTCACAGCCCTCCTTCCTCGAATCCCAGCTCCCGTCACAGCCCTCCTTCCTCGAATCCCAGCTCCCGTCACAGCCCTCCTTCCTCGAATCCCAGCTCCGGTCACAGCCCTCCTTCCTCGAATCCCAGCTCCCGTCACAGCCCTCCTTCCTCGAATCCCAGCTCCCGTCACAGCCCTCCTTCCTCGAATCCAGTCACAGCCCTCCTTCCTCGAATCCCAGCTCCACTCACAGCACTCCTTCCTTGAATCCCAGCTCCAGTCACAGCACTCCCTCCTTGCACCCCCAGTTCCCCCCCTTACTTGCATCCCAGTACCCTTCTCATCCCTCCTTTTTGTGCACCCCAGTTCCCTTTACAGCTTCCCTTTACTTGCATCCCAGTCCTCTTCTCAACCCCCCCTTCCTTGCACCCCAGTCCACTTCATGCCCCCCATACTGCTTAACCCCATTCCTTGTGCCCCCCCCCCCCCCCCAGACCACTTCACAGCTGCCCTTCCTTGCACTCCAGTACTCTTTACAACTCCTTTTTTGTATACTGGTCCCCTTCATAGCCCCCATGTCCTCCCTTCCGTGCAGCCCAGTCCCCTTTATATGAATCCCCCCTCCCTTACACTACCCCATGCCGATCACACCCCTCCTATAACCTTTTCAATGCTGCCTTACACAGCAGGTAGAAGGCAAGGCATGTCTGGACAGAGGGCGGGACATGCTTTTCATGTTAACAGGCAAGTGATTGGTTGCTGGCAACCAATCAACAGCTTGTTAATGTGAAAAGCTGGGTAGCTCCTGCCCACTGGCTGGACATGATGTGCCTTCTGCCTGGGGGAGGGGGGATTTGGGAAAGGAGTGGCGGAGCCGCGGTCAGACTGTCATACGGTCAGTTTGTGGAACGCAGTCCGCCATTTAGTTGTGCCTGACCTAGTATACATCCTTCACAGTCAGGGTACAAGGACACGTGGCACCCACCACCCTACGCCTTGTGTCTTCACTACATTTGTTAGGTTATATACCTCATCTTTATCATGTGGATGTGGTTGGGTATACATTACACCAGCTCTATCATACGGCGTGATGCTGCTGACGTGGGTCGAGAGTAAGGTGAAGCAATGGACATAAGATACCTACACTCTCAACAGTGGGATCCACTCGGGCCCGCTTCTTCCGTGGTGGCTGAGGAGCATCGCTGGTACTGGTGCCCTCTCCACTCCCAGGGGCTAATTAGCAAAAAAAAAAAAAAATGCTGTAATGGGGGAAAGAGGAAGAAAGAAGGATAGGTGACCATTTAAAAAGGTCGGAAACCTACCTTTTTGCTTGTTTTTCTTGGTTTTCCTGAAGAAAAGAAAAAAATAAAATAAATAAAATTAACAAATCTTCTGTCAAGATACTGTAGCTAGTCATTCCAAAAGTCATTTTCCCAATCAGAAGTTATGTAACTGTTCACTAAGAGCTTCCTGCTCAGCCACCTGCAATAGATTATAGTTGGGGGGGGGAAGCTTATGTATCCTTCAGTAATTTTTTTTGTTTTATCCTGTTTTTGGCAATGTGGAAATTTTCTCTCTTAAAAAACTACTTGTCCAAGGGACTAAATTGGAGTCTTAAAGTGTTACTAGGCCCCAGACCCTGCCTACATCCCGGTCTCCCCGGACCCTGCCATTCAATATACCCCGCTCTCCCCGGACCCCGCATTCACTAGATCCGCTCTCCCCGGACCCCGCATTCACTAGATCCGCTCTCCCCGGACCCCGCATTCACTATATCCCCTCTCCCCGGACCCCGCATTCACTATATCCCCTCTCCCCGGACCCCGCATTCACTATATCCCCTCTCCCCGGACCCCGCATTCACTATATCCCCTCTCCCCGGACCCCGCAATTCACTATATCCGCTCTCCCCGGACCCCGCAATTCACTATATCCGCTCTCCCCGGACCCCACCATTCACTATATCCGCTCTCCCCGGACCCCGCATTCACTATATCCGCTCTCCCCGAGTCCTGCCATTCACTATATCCGCTCTCCCCGAGTCCTGCCATTCACTATATCCGCTCTCCCCGGACCCCGCCATTCACTACATCCGCTCTCCCCGGACCCCGCATTCACTAGATCCGCTCTCCCCGGACCCCGCATTCACTGTATCCGCTCTCCCCGGACCCCGCATTCACTGTATCCGCTCTCCCCGGACCCCGCATTCACTGTATCCGCTCTCCCCGGACCCCGCATTCACTAGATCCGCTCTCCCCGGACCCCGCATTCACTAGATCCCCTCTCCCCGGACCCCGCATTCACTATATCTGCTCTCCCCGGACCCCGCATTCACTATATCCGCTCTCCCCGAGTCCTGCCATTCACTATATCCGCTCTCCCCGAGTCCTGCCATTCACTATATCCGCTCTCCCCGAGTCCTGCCATTCACTATATCCGCTCTCCCCGGACCCCGCCATTCACTACATCCGCTCTCCCCGGACCCCGCATTCACTAGATCCGCTCTCCCCGGACCCCGCATTCACTGTATCCGCTCTCCCCGGACCCCGCATTCACTGTATCCGCTCTCCCCGGACCCCGCATTCACTGTATCCGCTCTCCCCGGACCCCGCATTCACTAGATCCGCTCTCCCCGGACCCCGCATTCACTATATCCCCTCTCCCCGGACCCCACCATTCACTATATCTGCTCTCCCCGGACCCCGCATTCACTATATCCGCTCTCCCCGAGTCCTGCCATTCACTATATCCGCTCTCCCCGAGTCCTGCCATTCACTATATCCGCTCTCCCCGAGTCCTGCCATTCACTATATCCGCTCTCCCCGGACCCCGCCATTCACTACATCCGTTCTCCCCGGACCCCGCATTCACTATATCCGCTCTCCAAGGACCCCGCATTCACTGTATCCGCTCTCCCCGGACCCCGCATTCACTGTATCCGCTCTCCCCGGACCCCGCATTCACTGTATCCGCTCTCCCCGGACCCCGCATTCACTGTATCCGCTCTCCCCGGACCCCGCATTCACTATATCCGCTCTCCCCGGACCCCGCATTCACTATATCCGCTCTCCCCGGACCCCGCATTCACTAAATCCGCTCTCCCCGGACCCTGCAGTCACTAAATCCGCTCTCCCCGGACAGGATCAAACTTGGAGTATAACAAGCATGCTTTCCTGCATCTACAGACTGATTGTACTGTTGTGGGTTCAGTAACACTTTAATCTAATTGTCCCTCATGACAATCTACTGCACCCCAGGGACTAGCACGGAGGGAAAAAGCCTTGCAGTGTCCTCAAGATCAGGGCTCTAAATGCTCAGCAGAAGCGCATCTGCTGAGCAAGTAAGAATCAAACCCCCCCCCCCCCCCGAAAGCCCCCACTACATTCCTTCAGGTTACCCTCGTACACAGAAGCATTTGGGTGCTCAGTACAAGCGCATGTTAAGCAGCCAAACCACACTCTGGTGTTACCTCCGTTAACCACTTTTTTACCCCCTTCATGACGAGGTTATGTTTTACAGCATGGCGCTACTTTAACTGGTAATTGTGCGGTCATGCAGCGCAGTACCCAAATAAAATTTATATAATTTTATCCAAAGAGCTTTCTTTTGGTGGTATTTTATAATCACTGTTTTTTATATTTTTTGTGATCTAAAATAAAAACCCAAAATTTTGAAAACAAAAAAAAAACAAAAAAAAAACACAACTACACGACAGCACGTTGCTGCTGTCTGAAGAGAGCTCTGTGTTTACCAACACAGAGACCTCTCCTGTCATTCCCTGATCTGAGCAGAAGAATCCAGCCATAAATCATTGGCCAGGCCCCGCAGCAAATGATAGCACAGTCTTCCGCATTTGCGAGAGGACCAGGCAGAAAGCCGTTGTGACGTACACGCATGTTAAAGTACCTGTAAGAACCAACCTGCCGCAGTAAATGTGCTGTGGTGGGTTAAAGCAGAACTCTACCCAATAGCAGAACTCTACCCAATAGCAGAACTCTACCCAATAGCAGAACTCTACCCAAAAGCAGAACTCTACCCAAAAGCAGAACTCTACCCAAAAGCAGAACTCTACCCAAAAGCAGAACTCTACCCAAAAGCAGAACTCTACCCAAAAGCAGAACTCTACCCAAAAGCAGAACTCTACCCAAAAGCAGAACTCTACCCAAAAGCAGAACTCTACCCAAAAGCAGAACTCTACCCAAAAGCAGAACTCTACCCAAAAGCAGAACTCTACCCAAAAGCAGAACTCTACCCAAAAGCAGAACTCTACCCAAAAGCAGAACTCTACCCAAAAGCAGAACTTCCGCTTTAAGCCCTTGTCCCCCTTTCCCCATTAAGGATTGGCACCTTTGGGCAGCGGGGGTGGGAGGGAGCGGGTACCTGACATTTGACAGGTACCTGCTCACACCTCTGCTGCGATAGCCTAGGTCAGCATTAGGCAATCTGCGGCTGTCTAGCTGTTGTTGAACTACATTTCCCATGAGGCATTGCAAAGATTACAAAAAACACAGTTACAGCTATGACTTGCAGAGGCATGATGGAACTTGTAGCCCTGCGGCTCTCAGGTTGCCTACCCCTGGCCTAGGTGATCGAAAGCGGAAGTTCCCCCCCCCTTCCCTTCCTCCCTGTAGTCTTCTGGGACACGTGACAAGTCCCAGAAGACTACGGGCCCTTCACAAAGCGCAGCGCTTCTTGCGCGTGCTCAGTGGGCACCCGGCTGTGAAGCCGCAAGCAGTCACAGCCGGGTGCCCACACTGAAGATGCCGGCGCCAGGGAGAGAAGACGGCCGGTGAAACCAGACGCGGTGAGGACACCGCTGGACCGAGGGACAGGTAAGTGGCTGTATTTTAAAAGGCAGCAGCTATAGTTTTTGCAGATGCTGACATTTATTTATTTATTTATTTTTTAGGTGGAACTTTAAAAAAGGGGCAAAAAAAAGAAAAAGGAAAACAAAGTTGACCCCGCTGCTTGCCCTGGCATCAGGCGATCGAATTTGCACATCCCTGAATGATGCATAGCACATAGAAGAAACAAAGCGCAATAATGTTCATTTTATCACACGGATTCACTTACACTTCCACATTCTTCTGCTGAAGTGCAGCTGACTTCTTTCCTGGAGCGGCTGCTCTCATCTTCCCCTCTGCATACTGATCCCTAAAAACAAAACTAAACATTAGAACATTCAACCTGGCCACCAACGGCCTGCACATAAAATTCGAGCTCACAGGTACAAGACGAATATCTTCCAACATATTTCTGGCCAATGAAGTAACCTTTCCATCATATATATGAGATTGCAGAGAAAGCCCAGGCTGTCCATTCTGTGGGTGGAGAAGCCTCCACATTGTGCAGCTGATACGGTCTACCCGCCTCATTCCCGGAGAAGAACTAAACTGTCTGCCAGCATGTTCCACCAGACCTCTGTATGCTCGGTTCAGCTCAAGGCGGCCACAGGTCGAATTCCGAAATAAATTGTTCTTTCCAAAATCTTTTCTAAGAATTTTCGTTCGAATTTCGCACCATTAGTGGGTCATAGAAATGGCCAATTTTTGTGTGAGGATCGAATTTGTTTTTCCTAAAATTTCCAACATGCCCAATCACTCAAATTCGATGGTCACACAAAAATTAGTGGGTCATAGAAATGGTCAATTTTTGTGTGGCCATCGAATTTGAGTGATTGGGCATGTTGGAAATTTTAGGAAAAACAAATTCGATCGTCACAAAAAATTGGCCATTTCTATGACCCACTAATGGTGCGAAATTCGAACGAAAATTCTTAGAAAAGATTTTCGAAAGAAAATTCTTTCAGAATTCGACCCGTGTATAGCCTGCATTAGATTTTCAATATTAAAGCCAGCCATACACAGGTCAAATTCAGCCCAAATTTTCTTTAGAAAATCGGAAATTTTGTGCGTTTTGTAATCTGATGGCGCCACCATTGATTTTGAAATTTGGCCAGCCAAGCCTTTAATTTCTCGTGTTGCTACAGAAGAGAATTTTCGAGGCCAAGAATTTTCTTTTCCTTCCAGGTCACAGCTTTATATTTCTCGCACGATTCTCCCATCGTCGATTCGAAATTCGTTTGTTTTTCCAAAAATTTCCAACATGCCCAAACACTCAAACGAATTTCGAATCGACGATGGGAGAATCGTGCGAGAAATATAAAGCTGTGACCTGGAAAGAAAAGAAAATTCTTGGCCTCGAAAATTCTTTTCTGTAGCAACATGGAGGAGGAATTAAAGGATTGGTTGGTTGAATTTCAAAATCAATGGTGGCGCCATCGCATTACAAAACGCATGAAATTTCCAATTTTCTAAAGAAAATTTGTTCTGAATTCGACCCGTGTATGGCCGGCTTTAATATTGAGAATCTAATGCAGGCCATACACGGGTCGAACTCCGAAATAATTTTCTTTAGAAAAATCAGAAAATTTTGTGCGTTTTTTTAATCCAATGGCGCCACCATTGATTTCGAAATTTGACCAACCAAGCCCTTAATTTAATCTGTTCTGTACAGAGATGGTATACACAGCACCCCCCAGAAATGTCATTGTGTGATTGACTCACTGATTTTCCCAGAAGTCTGCACTGTCAGATTTTGGGCATCCCCTGCAACAAAATGTCATTTTTAGTGAGATACTTCCAAAGGAAAATCATGTCTACAAAAAGGGAGGCAGACCCTGCCACTTTCCTCATTGGAACCCCACAGGTGCAGCAGCTGATTGACAATTATAAACTCGCCCTCATTCACATTCATTTTACACATGGAGACAAAAAACTATTTCTTCAGAACAACAAAAAGGTAGGAATCTGCTACTAAGTTCCTTAAAATCCCTGCAATAGACATCGATCACTCAGATGGGAATTTTTTTTTTCTTCAACAAAATGGAGTCACTCTAATTATGGAGAGTGTAACTAGAGGAGTGAGAATGTTAGATTATATGGTGAGCAGAGCCAGGAGCCATGGTGAGGAAATCTTGCAGCTGCAGTCCCGAAGACCCAAATCGAGCAAGAGTCACACCCAACAGCTTCCACCAAAGGCATCAAGGGCATGAAATAAGTTGAAATGAGAGATACTACAAAAGGAAATGCATGACTAAAGGGATGCAGACCCTGTCACTTTCCTCACTGGAGCCCTGCAGGTGCAGCAGCTGATAAAATCACTCCTATACAGATTCACTCTGCACATGGACACAAGAGAAACCAAGAGCTATTTCTTCACAAAAAAGTCGGAATCTGCAACAAAGTTTTTAAAAATATTTTTTTCAACAAAAGTACTTTAACCCCTTTGCGCCGGCCGCACGCAGATGTGCGGCCTCCCGGCGTCTGGGCCTAGACGTCGAGCGGCCGCACATTTGCGTCCATGGAACTAAATACATATGTGCTGAGAGCGCGCGCCCTGCGCGCTCCCCGCACACATGTGTAGTACTCACGGAAAGGTCCCGCTCCGCTCTTTCGAACGGGACCTTTCCCGATCATGTGACCGCCGTGACGCGTCATCACGGCGGTCACATGATTCCTAAACCACGCCCCAGCGCCCCACCTCCCGACGTCAGAATCTCTTAAAGGGCTGGGAGGCGTCGGCGGGAAGGGGTTAAAGAGTTAAGATGGTATCTGCCTATGTCTCCTCCGTACCCATAGATGCAAGTATATACACTATATTATCAAAAGTATTGGCCCCGCCCTCCCAATCATGTGATTCAGGTGTTCCAATCCCCTCCCAATCATGTGATTCAGGTGCTCCAATCCCCTCCATGGACACAGGTGTATACAATCCATCCCCTAGGCATGCAGACGGCTTCTACAAACATTGGTGAAAGAATGGGTCGCTCTCAGGAGCTCAGTGACTCCAAGCGTGGTCCCGTGATAGGTGGTCACCTGGGCAATAAGTCCATCCGTGACATTTCCTGGCTACTAAATATTCCACGCTCAACTGTTAGTGGGATTATAACAAAGTAGAAGCAACTGGGAACAACAGCCACTCAGCCACCAAGTGGTAGGCCACGTCACATGACAGGGCGGGGTCAGCGCATGCTGAAGTGCACAGAAGTCGCCAACTGTCTGCAGAGTCAATAGCTAAAGACCTCCAAACTTGGTGTGGCCTTCAGATGAGCCCAACAACAGTGCATAGAGAGCTTCATGGAATGGGTTTCCATGGCCGAGAATCTGCATCCAAGCCTTCCATCACCAAGTGCAATGCAAAGAGTCAGATGCCGTGGTGTAAAGCACACCGCCACTGGACTCTAGAGCAGTGTTCTCTGGAGGGACCAATCACGCTTCTCTGTCTGGCAATCCGATGGACAGGTCTGGGTTTGGTGGTTGCCGGGAGAACGGTACTTGCCTGACTGCATTGTGCCAAGTGTAAAGTTTGGTGGAGGGGGGATTATGGTGTGGGATTGTTTTTCTGGTGTTGGGCTTGGCCCCCTAGTTCCAGCGAAGGGAACTCTTAAGGCGACATTTTGGACAAAATTTCATGCTCACAACTTTGTGGGAAGAGTTTGGGGATGGCCCCTTCCTGTTCCTACATGACTGCCCACCAGTGCACAAAGCAAGGTCCATAAAGACATGGAGGAGCCAGTTTGGGGTGGAGGAACTTGACTGACCTGCACAGAGTCCTGACCTCAACCCCATAGAACACCTTTGGGATGAATTAGAGCGGAAACTGCGAGCCAGGCCTCCTCCCCCGACATCAGTGCCTGACCTGACAAATGTGCTTCTGGAAGAATGGTCCAACCTTCCCATCGACACCCTCCTAAACCTTGTGGACGGCCTTCCCAGAAGAGTTGAAGCTGTTATAGCTGCAAATGGCGGGGCCAACTCACTATTGAACCCTACGGACTAAGACTGGGAGGCCATTAAAGGTCCTGTGTGTGGAAAGGGCGGGGCCAACTCAATATTAAACCCTACAGACTAAGACTGGGGGGCCATTAAAGGTCATGTGTGTGGAAAGGCCAGTGGCCCAATACTTTAGGCAATATAGTGCATGTCCATGTGCACCCCTTGATACAGATCACTGCAAATCCAATCCCTTCTGCCCAAAACAAAGTTATTTATTTGCCTTCAAAACAGGATGATAAATATACTTACTGATTGGCCTTCTGAAGTTCTTTTTGTTTTTGCAGGTTAGTGTCCACGTATTTGAGTACTCTACTTTCTGGTACCCACTCATCCCAGCTGAAAAAGGAAAGAAAAAACTAAAATAAAAAATCAGCCAATGTAATAGACAAGCAGAACAGTTTACTGTACAGAGATTTACCAAAATAAAAACGAGAGAGGCAGAAAGGGAGAGGGCCCCCCACCCCCCTAAAATACATACCCCAGCCTGATCACAATCAAGCATTGTCCGAGAGCTCTCTCTCCTCACTGGACACAGTGGGAGCCACTGGCTTCTGCTGCGGTCAATCAAATTCAGTAACGAGGGAGCAGGGGCAGGGCTGAGCCGCACTGTCTGTTCCACTAGACACTCACTGCAAGGCTCAGGAGCGAGCCGGCACATGTTACTATAGGAAGCAGCTTCCTATGGAGGCACATGGAGAAAAGGTGGGGCTCCAGAAGAGGAGGTTCAGGGCTGCGCTGTGCAGGACCATTGTACTACAATCAATACAAAGGAAACTTCCACTTAATGGAGAAGTATCTACAGTACACATCCAAGAAAACTAACTTCTATTAACCCCGGGTTCACATATATGCAGCCGTGCGGGTCGCCTTTTGCGCGGGCACAAGAGCCCATTCATTTGAATGGACTCCCGTGTCCCGTAGGTAAGAAGTCCCGGCACTTCTGAAAATGCAGCCGAGGTTTCCAGTACGGTTGCAATTTCCAGGGCGGGCGGCGTGCCATTAGAACGAATGGCACCTGCCCACGGGTCCGCATTCCTCTGTGCGGGGGGGGGGGGGGGGGAGGGGAGGGTGCACGCATTTTCGTGCGGATCCGCAGCCGCACCCACCCGCATATATGTGAAGCTAGCCTCAATGGAAATGGTAAGAAAGGGTTTATGAAGGAAATCCATCTATAAATGGATAAAAAGTTCAATATTTCTATGAGGTTTAAAAAACTCCAGGCATCAGCATGTTATAAATCGTTACTGAACATTGCTGCAACTTTCCAAATGCATATTACCGTACCTGGCAATGCCCCTGGAAGCTGGAAATCACAGAAGTAGACGAGGCTGCTACAGTGATCCCCGCTAGTTTCCAGGTCCCACACCAAGCAGCTGCTTGCCTGCATTTTGAACGCAACAGATCAACTGCTTGGCACATGGGCGACAATTAGAGAATGTTCAGCATTTTTTGAATGAATGCAAAAAGTGTACTGATTGGATGTCAGGGCTGTGATGTCACGCTCTCCACCTTGTCCAGAGAATGCTTTGCATTCATTCAAAAGATGCAAGGCATTCTCTGAACGGTGCCTGTGCCGACCAGCTGACCTGTTATAAAGCATCAGGGTGGCTTTCTCAGCATGGGACCCAGAACCTAGTGGTCACTGTAGTGGAGGTCACTGTAGTGGAGGTCACTGTAGTGGAGGTCACTGTAGTGGAGGTGTCTACATCAGTGATTTCCAGCTTCCAGGGGCATAAGTATATCCATAGCTACCAATGGTCAAAGTTGGATTCATGTAACTTTGTCTAACAAGCCAATTCCTGCAAATATTCTTTTTTGCTACCACTTCTCAATGACATTTCCCTTTCTCCAAGTCTGATCTTCAATGACCCCCCCTAGAAGATACTGAGTTAATTTCAATAGACAAAATAAAGTGGACGTCTAGTCTATTCCTAACCATCTTAAAGCAAAACTCGGGTTAAAAATGTTATTTTCCCATGAAAAATCAAAAAACAACAATGTTATACTTACCCGCTGTGTTTTGCACAGAGAAGCTTGGATCCTCCTCTTCTCGGGTGCCCCGCTTGTGCTCCTGGCCCTTCCCTTCTGTCGGGTGCCTCCACAGCAAGCAGCTTGCTCTGGGGGCACCCCAAGCACACGCATTCCCAAGCCATTGCTCGTGTGTCCAGCACACATGAAGCTGCGGCTCGACCAAGCCCCTTTCTTTTAATTGGCTCACTGGCTGTGATTGACAGCAGTGGGAGCCAATGGCGCCTGTTGCTGTCTCAGCCAATGAGGAGAGGGAGTCCCAGGATAGCCGAGACTCCAGTGCACATCGCTGGATCGGGAGGAGGCTTAGGATATTAGGGGGGGGCTTAGGTTATTAGGGAGGGCTGGGGGGGAATGCTGAAAAGAATTTACCTTTGTGCATAGAATGAAGGTAAAAAACCTTGAGCCTTTACAACCACATTAAGTGCTCGTTAAGTCCAGGGGCTCATGTAAAAGCTGTACCTTGCACAGTCCTTTGGAAAACCGCGCTCCCCCACGTCCAGCGGTGGGCTGTTCCTGCCGTCCTCACGTCTGGAGCAGGTCTATGGGCTTGATGACGTCAGGAACAGCCCATTCACAAGACCGGAGTGGCGGGGACTGGCCTTGCACTCCGATTACGTAAATATATCTTTGCTTTGAGCGCCTAGACAAAAACAAACATTTAACCCATGCAGTGCGGGCACAGCACCACTGCATGGGAAATAATTTTGCCACGATTTTTTCTTCAAAATAAAAAAAGGTTCACGTTAAAATAAATCTATAAATAAAATAAATGCAAATTTTTTTTTGCAGGTGAAAAAATGTCCATTTAGCTTCTTTTTTTTTTTTTAGCCTGCAAAGCCTTGCACCACCAATCAGCAGATGCCATGCAGGACTTCTGCAAGCGGTCAGTGTATGTGCATGATCATACATCCCGTATGGGCAGATAGTCTGACAGGAAGAATCAAAAAACTACCACAGCGGTCAACGACACCATGGTAGTTCAATGAGAACTACAAGCTGACAGCCCCAAAGGCTGTGGGGCCCTATAGTTCACTCATTCACAAACTCTGAATGAATGAGACAGCTGTGTGGGTGGAGCCAGTTTTCAAAAAGTGACAGATATTACAGGGTGACAGCCCCAAAGGCAGTAGTGACCTGTAGTTCATTCATTCACAGAACTCTGTGAATGAATGATGCCACCGTGTGGGTGGAGCACGTTGTTTTAAAAAAATGACAGCTAGTACGGGGTGACAGCCCCAAAGGCTGCAGGAACTTGTAGTTCATTCATTCACAGAACTCTGAATGAATGACGCAGCCATGTGGATGGAGAACGTTTTCAAAAAGTGACAGCTAGTACAGGGCGACAGCCCCAAAGCCTGTAGGGACTTGTAGTTCATTCATTCACAGAACTCTGAATGAATGATGCAGCCATGTGGATAGAGAACGTTTTCAAAAAGTGACAGCTAGTACGGGGCGACAGCCCCAAAGCCTGTAGGGACTTGTAGTTCATTCACAGAACTCTGAATGAATGACGCATCCGTGTGGGTGGAGCCCTTTTTCAAAAAGTGACAGCTAGTACGGGGTGACGGCCCCAAACGTTGTAGGGACTTGTAGTTCATTCAGAGAACTCTGTGAATGAATGACGCAGTCGTGTGGGTGGAGCCCATTGTTTTCAAAACATGACAGCTAGTACGGGAAACTTCTTCTCCCTGTACTGCTGTCACGGGGAAGGGGGGGAGGGGGGGTTAGTAGCTGGAACCTGTTACATGTTCCCAAAGGTGAACTTATCCTTTGCTTCAGTACAAAGGAGAGATCGCCATTTTCGGTGCCGACGTATCCAATAGGCTTACTATGAGGTTTCCATTGTCAGCTGCCTCCCCTCTACTGAAGCTGCTGCCGACAGCTGATCATGTGACCGGATTGGAGCACCCTCAGAATAGGCAAGTATACTCATCTTCCTTCCACAGGGTACGTAGGATTTAGGTGAGGTGGCAGCAGGTTTAAGCACAGTTGGGAATAGGCTGGACGTTCACTTTATAGTTAATTTCCAGTTAAAGGAAACATTGTAATGGAACCGACCCCGACTGCACTAGGGTATGTCCGTTAGACTCCCGCTTCCCTGTCCGAACACAGATCCACGGACACCACCGCTGACCATACAGGACGAGACAGCACCAGACTCGTCTTAAAACAGGAAGTGGACTGCTTTATTTGAACATAGATACAAGATATATACACAGGGCGGGGCAATACAGCCAGTAACAGGAAACATTAGCAGGCCGTCCCATCACCAGATTAACGCTATAAATCAAGAAGACCTGCCTAGTGTAGTTCAGGACAAAATGAGAAGCACAGGTGTCAAACACAAGGCCCGCGGGCCAAATCCAGCCCTCCAGGCCATTTCAAGTGGCCCTTGCACCTCTCCTGCAGGTTACCCCCTTGTCTCCGCCCCTAACTCTTCACCTTGTCTCAGCAGTAAGCAGCACAGGCGAACAGAAGTCCTCTACCAGATCCTGCACCTCTCAGTGCAGCTGCAGCACCCCCTCATCTCTGCCTCCCCTGGTCTCAGAATTCAGCAGACTCTGTAAACTGACTCCACTCCTCCTCTGCTCCTCCTCCAGACCCTGCACTTTCTGCTTTCCAGCTCTGCCCCCAAAGGGGTTGCATGGTGATGTTAGGGAGGGTGTGGAATTCTTGACATCTGATGTAATGGGAGGGGGGGTAAGGTGCTCTGGATATCTAGTCTTACAGATACAACCGGCCCTTTGAGGGCAATCATAATGCTGATGCGGCCCATGATGAAATGGAGTTTGACACCCTTGCTCTAAAGTGATTGGTGGGGAACCAAGTGTTCAACTGAAAAGGTCAAGAACCAAACAAGTCCAAAAAAAATATAAAAAAAATAATAAAAAGCTGAAAGTAAAAGATGTCTCAAGGCTACAAGACAATTAGCATTTCAGTGCAACTTACTTTTTATTCCACCCGCTGTAGTGAATGAAGTACTTCACCTGCTTGTCTTTAACTGCAACTTTCACACACTGAAGAGAAAAACAAAATATTTAACCTAAAACTAAATATTAGAGGAAATTATATACTTGGTGACAACAGGGCTAAATTACCAAAAGGCAAACAGTCTGTTTACTATGCAAGGGGAAGTTAAACTTTGCAGGAGAACTTTCTCCTGAGCTTAGCTTTGCCAAGAATACCCAATCACATTCAAGGGGAGAAAAAAAAAATTAAAAAAAGCACAGACTAACTCTGGGGAAAGCTCCTTTGCAAAATGTAAGTTCCCTTGCGGAGTTAACAGGGCAGCACATTGGCTAAATGGTTAGCACTTCCGCCTGGCAGTACTCGGGTCAGCGGTTCAAATCCCAACCACGGCACCACCTGCCTGGAGTTTGCACGTTCTCCCTGTGCCTGCGTGGGTTTCCTCCGGGTACTCCGGTTTCCTCCCACACTCCAAAGACATGCTGGGAGGTTAATTGGCTCCTTTCTAGATTGGCCCTAGTATGTGTATGTATGGATGTGAATTAGGGCCCTTAGATTGTACACCCCTTGAGGGTTAGGGACTGATGTGAATGTATAATATATATATATGTAAAGTGCTGCGTAAACTGATGGCGCTATATAAGTACCTGAAATAAATAAATATTTGCCTTTAGTAAATCAACACAAATGGTAAAATGCATTCACTTTGCATTAGGTCAATAGTGGTCTCTTGTGCAGGGCTGCTGTTAGAAACCATGGAACCCCAAACAACCAAACAGGCAACCCCCCCCCCCCCAAAAAAAAACAAAACACAGTTTACTAGGCTTCAATTACGAATGAACACAGTGAGTGATCAATACCGATCACACATTGTGTTCATTCAGGAAAGGAAGGGCTGGTAAATGTGACATTTACTGGACCCTGCCCCTACTCTCCATCCTGAAGGATCCTATTGTGTGCTTGCAGCTGCTGAAGGGAAGGAGAGGAGGAAAACCGGCAGCACTGCGGGGGTGGGCACACAGGGGGAAACATATGCTGCACAGGGAGGGTTTTGGGTGCGGGGGGCTAGTAATGGAACCAGTGCCCCCTGTATGGCTCTCTCTGCAGCAGCTAAAAGTCAGCGGGAGGGAAAGAAGAAGCCAGCTTCCATCTGCTGCAGGGAGAACAATACAGGGGATCGGTTCCAGGAATTGTCCCAATGCCACACCCACCACCCTCCCTGCTCACATCTGATTCACCCAGCTGCCTGGGCCCCGTACAGGACGACTGGTGGTATCCCCTTCTCCATGGCCCTGCTCCTGTGCATTGCAACACCCCAGTCTTCTGTTATAAACCAGGACGGCGATATCAGAGTCTCCTGGGGCAGTGCAGGACTCTTCAGGACTCCAGTGACCTTTTCTCTGCATCCAAAACAGTTACTACTCTTAAAAGCTTTTAATCTGACAATTATATTAAAATAATTTGACAATTGAAAGTAAAGTAACTTCTTGAATTGCTAATGCTATCCAGGAAACAAAACTAAAATGAGAAATGAGTTGTTTGGGAAGAACACAGTGTTGAGTGTTCTTCCCAAACAACTCAATCTTGGTGTCATCTGTCCACAGTATATTTTGCCAGTAGTGCTGTGGAACATCCAGGTGCTCTTTTTTGCAAACTTCAAACGTGCTGCAATCTTCTTTTTGGACAGCAATGGCTTCCTCCGTGGTGTCCTCCCATGTACTCCATTCTTGTTTAATGTTTTCCTTATTGTAGATGTGTCAACAAAAATGTTAGCATGTGCCAGAGATTTCTGTAGGTCTTTAGCTGACACTCTGGGATTCTTCTTTACCTCATGCAGCATTCTGCGCTGTGCTCTTGCAGTCATTTTTACAGGACGACCACGCCTAGGGAGAGTAGCAACAGTGCTAAACTTTCTCCATTTGTAGACAGTCTGTCTTACCGTGGACACATGAACATCAAGGCTTTTGGAGATACTTTTGTAACCCTTTCCAGCTTCATGCAAGTCAACAATTCTTGATGGTAGGTCTTCTGAGAGCTCTTTTCTGCGAGGCATGGTTCACATCAGACAGTGCTTCTTGAAACCAGTAAACCCAAAACAGGTGTGTGTTTTTTAAGGGCAGGACAGCTGTCAGCAACACATCCAATATCATCACACTGATTGGAGTCAAGGTTGGCTCACTCCTGGCTCCAATTAGCTCTGGGAGAAGTCATTAAGCTAGGGCCTCATATGCTTTTTCCTCCCTGCACTGTGAATGTTTACATGTTATGTGCAATTAAACCATGGCAACATCTAATGTTTGTGTAGTATTATGTTCAGCAGACTGTGTTCTTCTATTGTTGTGACTTAGATGACGTTCAGAGCACATTTTATGCCCAATTCATGCAAAACTCCACGTAATCCCAAGGGGTTCACATACTTTTTCTTGCAACTGTACATGGAGATCATACCCCCCCCCCTTATGTATTATTATACAGTATTTATAAAGCGCCAATAGTTCGCTCAGCGCTGTACATTACAAAGGGGGACAGAACATGTGACAGAACAATACCAATACAATGCAAAACATGAGGGGTTCGAGGGCCCTGCTCCTTGGAGTTTACAATCTAGGAGGGAGGGGGTGGTGGCAAAGGAAGAGATAGCTGTGGGGGATGGAGTGGTAGGAAGAGTGGAGGAGGTTGGCAAGTTAGCAGGGGGTGGGGTAGGCTTCCCTGAAGAGGTGGGTTTTCAGGGTGCGCCTAAAGGAGAGGACAGTAGGTGATAATCTGATGGGTTGGGGCAGGGAGTTCCAGAGGATGGGTGACACGCTGGAGAAGTCCTGGAGGCGGGCATGGGAGGAGGAGACCAGGGAACTAGAGAGAAGGAGGTCTTGTGAGGAGCGGAGTGTGCGTGTTGGGTGGTACTTGGATATTAGGTCGGTGATGTAGTTCGGGGCAGTATGGTGGACAGCTTTGTACGTCAGTGTTAGGATTTTGAATTTGATCCGTTGCGCAATCGGAAGCCAGTGGAGGGATTGGCAGAGGGGGGTGGCGGAGATGGAGCGGTTGGAAAGGTGAATGAGTCTGGCAGCCGTATTCAGGATCGACTGAAGCGGGGATAGCCTGTGGCGAGGCAGGCCAGTGAGGAGGGTGTTGCAGTAGTCGAGTCGTGATATGATGAGGGAGTGGATGAGCTGTTTAGTGGTTTCTGGGGTTAGGAACGTGCGTATTTTGGCGATGTTGCGGAGGTGGAGTCTGCACGAGTTTGATAAAGATTGGACTTGGGGCTGAAAGGATAGATTGGAGTCCAGAATGAAACCAAGTACTCTGACCTGCGGGGCGGGTTTGATGGTGGCGTTATTGGATGTGATGGAGAAGTCAATGGGGGGTGGGGTCTGGGCTGGGGGGAAGACAAGAAACTCGGTTTTGGAGAGGTTCAGTTTAAGGAAGTGGAGCGACATCCAGTCTGATATGTCGCTCAGTAGGTGTGTGATTCGGGCGGAGACCGAGGGGGTGAGGTGGGGGGGTTGAGAGATAGATTTGTGTGTCGTCGGCATAGAGGCGATAGTTGAAGCTGTGAGAGTGTATGAGTTGGCCAAGGGAGGAGGTGTAGATGGAGAAGAGAAGGGGCCCGAGGACGGAGCCTTGAGGGACCCCAACAGAGAGGGGGAGTGAGGGGTAGGTGGTAGCATTATAGGTAACGCTGAAAGAGCGTTGTGACAAGTAGGATGAGAGCCAGGAGAGAGCAGAATCTGAGGACGAGGGAGTGTAGTTTTTTGAGGAGGAGGGGGTGGTCGACTGTGTCAAAGGCCGCAGAGAGGTCAAGGAGTAGGAGCACTGAATAGTGGCCATTAGCTTTGGCGGTTAGCAGGTCGTTGGAGAGTTTAAGTAAGGCAGTTTCGGTGGAGTGTAGGGGACGGAAGCCGGACTGTAGGGGGTCGAGGAGGTGGTTGTCATTGAGGTGAGAGCATAGGCGGGTGTAGACTAGGCGCTCGAGGAGTTTAGATGTAAATGGGAGCAGGGAGATGGGTCTGAGGTTGTTCGGGTCATTGGGGTCCAGGGAGGGCTTTTTAAGTATGGGGGTGATGTGTGCATGTTTCAGAGGGGAGGGGAAAGTGCCTGAGGAGAGGGAGAGATTGAAGATGTGGGTGAGGGAGCGTAGGATGGAGGGGGAGGGAGGTCGTAGGAGTTGTGAGGGGAAAGGGTCGAGGGGGCAGGTGGTGAGGCAGGCATCAGAGAGGATCTTGGAGACTTCCTCGATGGTAGTAAGGTCAAAGGTGCGGAGTGTTGGGGGGGCTTCAGTATAAGGAATGTAGGGTG
Organism: Staurois parvus; assembly: GCF_062004578.1. Taxonomy (NCBI): domain Eukaryota; kingdom Metazoa; phylum Chordata; class Amphibia; order Anura; family Ranidae; genus Staurois; species Staurois parvus. The sequence goes on from NW_028320597.1 coordinate 76,408, forward strand.
GGGTGGAAGTGGAGGTCAGAGCAGTGGTGGGGCTGTGGGAGAGGGAACGGGGTTGGAGGGAGTTTGAGCAGCGACGAAGTCCCTGCGGGTTATGTCGAGGGAGAGGGGGGATGAGGGGTAGCTGTGTGAGAGGGGACGGGTTGAGAGGGAGTGTGAGTTGTGGCAATGTCCTTGCGAATTGTGTCAAAATTGTTTTTGAAGTGATTGGCAATCTCAAGGGCGGCGAGTGAGGTGCTGGGTGGAGGTGGGGGTGGCGAGAGTAGAGAGTTGAAGGTGGAGAAGAGTCGGCGAGGATTGGAGGAGAGGGCCTTGATGAGGGTCAGGAAGTAGGCTTGTTTGGCTGCATGGAAGGAGGAGGTGTAGGTGTGGAAGGCAGATTTGTAGCGGGTGAAGGCTTGTTGGGATTTGGTTTTGCGCCATAGTCGCTCCAGGGCACGACTGTGTCGTTTGAGGGTTTTGGTGTGATCAGTCTGCCAGGGCTGGAGCGGTCGAGGTCTGATGTTGCATGTGGTTAAAGGCGCTAGTGAGTCAAGAGCTGTTGACAGCGAGTTGTTGTAGGCAGTCATAGCCAGGTCGGGGCAGGACAGGGGGAGGATGCGGTCGTGGAGTTGATCAGCTGTAGAGTGGAGGGGGGCGGGGTTAAGGTTGCGGAGGTTACGGCTGGTAGTGGTGTGACAGATGGAGGGGTAGGCGTTGGAGGATGAGGATATTCTACATGGAGACCATATCCCTCCCCCCTTATGTATTATACATGGAGATCATATCCCCCCCTTATGTATTATACATGGAGATCAAATCCCCCCCTTATGTATTATACATGGAGATCATATCCCCCCCTTATGTATTATACATGGAGATCATATCCCCCCCTTATGTATTATACATGGAGATCATATCCCCCTTATGTATTATACATGGAGATCATATCCCCCCTTATGTATTATACATGGAGATCATATCCCCCCTTATGTATTATACATGGAGATCATATCCCGCCTTATGTATTATACATGGAGATCATATCCTCCCTTATGTATTATACATGGAGATCATATCCCCCCCCCCCCTTATGTATTATACATGAAGATCATATCCCCCCCTTATGTATTATACATGGAGATCATATCCCCCTTATGTATTATACATGGAGATCATATCCCCCCTTATGTATTATACATGGAGATCATATCCCCCCTTATGTATTATACATGGAGATCATATCCCCCCTTATGTATTATACATGGAGATCATATCCCCCCTTATGTATTATACATGGAGATCATATCCCCCCTTATGTATTATACATGGAGATCATATCCCCCCTTATGTATTATACATGGAGATCATATCCCCCCTTATGTATTATACATGGAGATCATATCCCCCCTTATGTATTATACATGGAGATCACATCCCCCCTTATGTATTATACATGGAGATCATATTGCGATGTTACATATCCCCGTGCACGCTGGTGTGAGTGTAATAACCCTAGTACAAGAAAACCTCCATAGCACTAAACAACCTATAGGGGGCTTTTGAAGCATCACTGATAGAAAGTATCAGGTACTGAAGTTTGCAGCCATTTCACAGACGCACAGAAATTTAGGTTTGGCATGTTGGGTATGTATATACTCGGCACAACACCCTCTAATATTTTATCACAAATGTGGGTAATTTATTTTGTTTGCCCTAAAATTCATTCTAGTGTGGTTTTTTTTTACTGAAATTTTGCATTTCCTAGACCTTTGCAGTAATATTGCGTGACATTGGAACTACCACTATGTTATTCTCCAGGGTGTCTGCTTTCAGAAAATATGTAATATTTGGGGATTGGGAGGGTTGTGTATTCTTCAGGCCTTAAATAATTTTTTTAAACGTGTGCAAAAACGGCTCTGGGGGCGAATGGGTAAAAGGGATTCTAAACCTTCTATTAATACTTTTGTTGTACTCACTTGCTCTGTGCAATGGTTTTGCAAAGAGCAGCCCCGAACGACAAACCCCATAATGATCTGTGTAGTTGAAGGCACTGTGGAGCAACTAATCCTCAAAGTTCACAGCAGAAGTTCTGAAGATATACAAGAACCAAAATTGCCTATACTTACCTTGCCTCTGACATCGACCTCCCTAGTCGTCATCTTTGACCAGTCTTGTGTTCGGCATCCTGGATGGCTGGCCCAGGATGACAACTTTCACTGCAGGGGGGGGTTCATTTATCCCGCCATCCAAGCATACCGATAACATTTGTGAGCGGGCGGGTAAGGTTTTATTGCAGAAAAGACATAAATAAAGCCGGCTATACACGCGTCGAATTACGAAAACTCTCAAGAATCTTTTCTAAGAATTTTTCCTTGAATTTCGCACCATTAGTGGGCCACAGAAACGGCTGACTTTCGTGTGACCATGGAATTTGAGTGATCGGGCACGTTGGAAATTTTTTTTAAAAACGAACAAATTTCGAATCAACGATGGGAGAATTGTGAAAGAAATATAAAGCTGTGACCTGGAAAGAAAGAAAATTCTTGGCCACGAAAATTCTTTTCTGTAGCAACATGAGGAGAAATTGAAGGCTTGGTTGGTTGAATTTTGAAATCCAATGGTGGCGCCATCGGATTACCAAACGTACAAAATTTCCGATTTTCTAAAGAAAATTTGTTCGGAATTCGACCCGTGTATGGCTTTATAACTCTGCTTGCAAATTTGTTTTCTGTTGGAAAAGTTCTTAACCACTTCCCGTACGGCAGATGTTTATAAACGGCAGGACAGTGGCACTCCAGGGGCGGGTTGCCGTTCCTAAACGGCACCTGCATTTTCAAGCTGTGCGGGCTCCCTGGGAGCGCGCAGCACCACGATCCGGTGCCCGCTGTGTCACCCACAGCGGAACACCGATCGCTGTACGGGACCTCTGTGTGAGGTCCCGATCATGTGATCACCGATTGGCTAATCAGTGATCGCATAAACAGTAGTAAGCAAGATGTCACTTCTGACATCATTGCTTACTATGTGTGAAATCTGTGAATGATCACAGAGATCACATGGTACAGGGCTATTCACAACAGCCAATCACAGCTCACACAGTATTTCTCAATGGCTGCAAGAATGAAGCCAGAGAGAAGGAGAAAATATTGATTTTATAGCCTTTGAGTGTAAAAGCAATCAGTGTAAAAAACAAAAAAAAAAATCATCACCCCCCACAACACAAGTAGTACAGTGTCACTATGGTTACCGCTAGGGTGACAGTATGTTAAGAAAAAAAAAATTATAGTACAAAAAAAAAAGTAAAAACACTTTTTTGAAAGATTATAATTTTTGGTTATTTTTTTTTACTAAAAAGATAACGGAATAAATTTTGGCCAAGATTTATGAAGAAATATTATATGCAAACTTTTATAAGAAAAACTTTCAAAATGGAGATCATATCCCCCCCTTATGTATTATACATGGAGATCATATCCCCCCTTATGTATTATACATGGAGATCATATCCCCCCCTTATGTATTATACATGGAGATCATATCCCCCCTTATGTATTATACATGGAGATCATATCCCCCCTTATGTATTATACATGGAGATCATATCCCCCCTTATGTATTATACATGGAGATCATATCCCCCCTTATGTATTATACATGGAGATCATATCCCCCCTTATGTACTATACATGGAGATCATATCCCCCCTTATGTATTATACATGGAGATCATATCCCCCTTATGTATTATACATGGAGATCATACCCCCCCTTATGTATTATACATGGAGATCATATCCCCCCCTTATGTATTATACATGGAGATCATATCCCCTCTTATGTATTATACATGGAGATCATATCCCCCTTGTGTATTATACATGGAGATCATATCCCCCCCTTATGTATTATACATGGAGATCATATCCCCCCTTATGTATTATACATGGTGATCATATCCCCCCTTATGTATTATACATGGTGATCATATCCCCCCTTATGTATTATACATGGAGATCATATCTCCCCTTAATCTCCTCTTCTCAAGAGAATAAATTCTGTTCCCCTGATCTTTCCTCATAGCTGATCTCCTCCATGCCTCTTATCAGTTTGGTTGCCCTTCTCTGTACTTTCTCCAGTTCCCCAATGTTTTTTGTGAATTGGAGCCCAAAACTGAACTGCATATTCCAGATGAGGTCTTGCTAATGATTTTTACCGGGGGGGGGGGGGGGGGGGGGGGGTGATATCTCTCTCTCTCTCTCTGGAGGCTATACCTCTTAATACAAGAGAGGATTTTGCTCGCTTTAGAACCCGCAGCTTGGCATTGCTGCCATTATTAAGCTTGTGATCTACCAGAACCCCCAGATCCTTCACCATTGATTCCCCCCAATTGTACCCCCCTAGTATGTATGATGCATATTCTTAGCCCCCAACTGCATAATCTTACAATTATCAACATTAAACCTCACTGGTCAGCTTGTAAGTTGGAGATATCCTGTAAGGACGTTATTCCACTGCACAGCTTGGTGTCATCTGCAAAGACTGAAATGGGATTTTTAATCTCACACCCCAAATTGTTTATATTATACTAAAAAGTAAGGGTCCCAACACTGAACCTTGGGGTACCCCACTGACACCCCTAGACCATTCAGAGTATGAATCATTAACCACTACTCTCTGAATACCATCTTTTAGCCAGTTTTCTGTCCATTTACATTCGGATTTTTCCAGCCTGTAGACTTTACCTTACACATTAGCCGTGTGTGGGGAACTGTGTCAAAACTTTTTGCAAAATCCAAGTATACCACGTCCACCGCCACCCCTCTGTCCAAGTATACCACGTCCACCGCCACCCCTCTGTCCAAGTATACCACGTCCACCGCCACCCCTCTGTCCAAGTATACCACGTCCACCGCCACCCCTCTGTCCAAGTATACCACGTCCACCGCCACCCCTCTGTCCAAGTATACCACGTCCACCCCCACCCCTCTGTCCAAGTATACCACGTCCACCGCCACCCCTCTGTCCAAGTATACCACGTCCACCGCCACCCCTCTGTCCAAGTATACCACGTCCACCGCCACCCCTCTGTCCAAGTATACCACGTCCACCGTCACCTCTCTGTCCAAGTTTACCACGTCCAACGCCACCCCTCTCCTAGGTTTTGCTAACCTCATAAAAAGAAATTAGGTTTGACAACTGTCTTTCATGAATCCATGCTGTCTGTTGCTTAAAATAATTTTTTCCAGCAAGAACTCATCTATGTGTCTTTTATTAAACTCTCCAGTATCTTCCCAACTATAGAAGTTACACTAACAGGTCTGTAATCACTTGGTAAAGATTTTGACCCCTTTTTAAATATTGGTCCCACCTTGGTCTTACACCAATCCAGTGGTACTATGCCAGTCCCTAAAAATGAGAAAAAATGGCTGTGAAATTACAGAGCTCAATTCTTTAAGGCCCCGTGGGTGTATGCCATCCGGTCCAGGGGCTTTATTCACTTTTATTCTGTCTAAATATTTTTGGATCATATCAATTGTGAGCCGATGTGGATCATCTGGAGCTGTGTCAGTACCATGCCGATTATGGACAAGAGCCCCCCCATGTTCCTTTGTATACACAGAGCTGAAGAAGGGATTAAATAAATTTGCCTTCTCTTTGTCCCCAGTCACCCCCTCTAGATGATTCTGTAAAGGGCCTACATGCTCGGATCGAACATTTTTACTATTAATAGATTCGAAGAATATTTTTGGGGTTGGTCCTGCTATCTTTTGCAATCTGGCTTTAGTTTTCAATTTTTGCGCATTTCCTTTTTGCATATTCTGTTATATTCTTTGTAATGTGTAAACAATGATCGCGTTCCTTCATTTTTATATTTAATAAAAGCTCTTTTCTTATTACCTATAGCCTTTTTAACTTTGGCCGTAAGCCACATAGGTTTGATTTTTAGCCTTTTATATTTGTTGCCCATGGGAATATATTTTGCAGTGTGGTCACATACAGTCTTTTTGAAGAACTCCCATTTCTGTGTTGTGTTCATCAATGCCAATATTCCCTCCCAGTCTAAGTCTTGGAGCGCAGCTCTCAGCCTTGGAAAATTAGCTCTCTTGAAATAGAGCGTTTTTATTTTTTTATGTGCGTGATGTTTACAGCTAACAATAAATTAAATCATGTTATGGTCACTGCTACCCAGATGTTCTTTTATATGGACATTTGCTCTGCATGGTTTGAGATTACAAAGTCCAGCAGAGCATTGTTCCTAGTAGGGGCCTCTACTAAGCCATAAAATTGTCCTGTAGTAGGTTTAAAAATGTTTGCCCTTTAACTGTTCCTGTAGTACCATTACGCCAGTTAATTTCCGGGTAATTAAAATCCCCCATTATTATCATCACTGTCCCAGCCCTTGCAGCCCTTTCGATCTGTGCAAGCATCGGAGTTTCCACCTCCTCATTAACACTGGGAGGCCTATAACAAACTCCAATGATTACCTTTGTAGTACCGCCCCCCATGTGCAGTTCCACACAATACTTCAGCCTCATCACACTCTCCATCAACTAGGTCCTGTTTCACACTCGCTCTGAGATCACTTCTCACATAGAGACAGACACCACCACCTTTCCTATTTCCCCCGTCTCTCCGAAAGGGAACCTAGCCAGGAATATGAATGGCCCAGTCATGTGAAGAATGAAGCCAAGATTCAGCAATACCAATTAAATCCTAGCTCTCTTCATGCACCAAACCTTCCAACTCACCTATTTTGCTTGGCAGACTTCTGGCATTGGTGAAGAAACAGTTTAATTGATTGACACCTTGTTCACACGGATTTTGCATATTTCTTATTTTCATACAAATGGTACCAATTCCACTGGTTGTCTGCAACATGGGAACCTTCTTGTCACCTGCCATAGCCTTCCCCCCCATCTTTCCCCATTCCACCCACCTATATGTACTGCACCCTGTCTGATCTGAACATTATACCCATATGAAATTTTTATCATTTTTTTCACACAAATAGAGCTTTTGGTGGTATGTACTCCCCGCTGGGTGTTTTATTTTTTGCGCTATAAACAAAAAAAAAGCAAAAAATTTGAAAAAAAAGTTTCTTTGTTTCGATTATAAAATTTTGCAAACAGGTAATTTTTCTCCTTCACTGATGTGCGTTGAGGCTGCACTGATAGGCAGCACTCATGGGCACAGATAGGTGGCACTGATGGGCATTGATGAGGCGGCACTAATGGGTGGTTCCAATCATCAGTGCCCTGATGATCGTTGCCGATCCCTCCTCTGACAACTGCCGGTTCTCGGCAGTACTTTCCTCATGCTGTCACAGCATGAGGAAAGTGCAGCTTATGACCGGCAATTGCATTTCCCGGTGATCAGCATGTCATTGGACACGGCTGATCATGTGGTAGAAGGCCGCTGTGATTGGCCTTTTACCACATCACGTGATCAGCTGTGTCCGTAGGACACAGCTGATCACGAAGATCGCCTGGGGCGTGCCGAAGAGCGCGTTCTGGGAGGACGTCATATGACACCCTCCCAGAACTGGTCGGCTGCAGTGAAGCCGTCATTCGGCTATCTGCGGTCGGCAAGTGGTTAAGGGTGTGCACACTTATGCAACCAGATTATTAGTTTGTGATTATTACTTCTCTCCACCTAAAAGATTTCAGTTTGTTGTTCAACTAAGTTGTACAGTTCATAGGTCACATTAAAAAAGGTGGAAAACGTTCTGAAATGACTGACTTATCTAGGTCTCATTTTTTTTTAAATCACAGAAACTTGACATTTTAACAAAGGGGTGGGGGGTGCAGACTTTTTATATCCACTGTATCTGAAAATCGATCAATCCGTAATGAAATGACGGCCGATCTCATTTATTGAGGCCCAAAAAAGCCAGGACAGGACAAATAACCCCCCAAATGTAAGGTCAGTACAAATACCTCCCAAATGACCCATGTTCAGAAAATAGACAGTCCAAGGTATTTAGAAAGAGGCATGGCGAGTTTTTTGAAGTTGTAATTTGTCACAATTTTTTGGAAAGTGAAGAAAAAAAAATTGCACTTAAAAACATTTAAACATATTGTCACCAGTCCAGTACAAAGTAAAAATTTCTTTTCTTGCATTTTTTTTTTTTTGATTTTTTTTTTTCTTTCAAACACACTGACCAGAGCAATACGGTGCCATAGTAACACTGTACTACTCTGGGGAAGGGATCAGAATTTTTTTTTCACACATTATGATTGCTTAACCACTTGCCTACCGGGCACTTATAGCCCCTTGTTGCCCAGGCCAATTTTCAGCTTTCAGCGATATTGCACTTTGAATGACAATTGCGCGGTCATGCAACACTGTACCCATATGAAATTTTAGCATTTTTGTATCGCAAATAGAGCTTTCTTTTGGTGGTTTTTAATCGTTGCTGGGCGTTTTACTTTTTGAGCTATAAACAAAATTGCAAACAGGTAATTTTTCTCCTTCACTGATGTGCGTTGATGAGGCAGCACTGATAGGCAGCACTAATGAGGTGGCACTAATGATGGGTACTGATAGGCGGCACTGACTGGCGCAATTGGTGGGCACTGATGGGTGGCACAGGTGGGCAGCACCGATCCCTGTTCTGACAGCTGCCGGTTCTCGGCAGTACTTTCCTCGCGCTCCGACAGCGTGAGGAAAGTGCAGCCGAGAACCGGCAATTGCATTTCCTCGTGATCAGCGTGTCATTGGACATGGCTGATCACGTGGTAAAAGACCGCTGTGATTGGCCTTTTACCACATCACATGATCAGCTGTGTCTGTAGAACACAGCTATCACGCAGATCGGGTGCGCAACCCTGGGGGCGCGCAGGAGAGAGTGTTCTGGGAGGACGTCATATGAACACTTTTTTTTAAATAACAGAAACCTGACATTTTAACAGGGGGGGGGTGTAGACTTTTTATATCCACTGTATCTGAAAATCGATCAATCCTGATGTAATGATGGCCGATCTCACTTATTGGAGGCCCAAAAAAGCCAGAACAGTACAAATAACCCACCCCCAAAATGTAAGGACAGTACAAATACCCCCAAAATTACCCATGTTCGGAAAAAAAAAGACAGTCCAAGGTATTTAGAAAGAGGAATGGTTTTTTTGAAGTTGTAATTTCTTGTCACAATTTTCTGGAAAGTGAAGAAAAAAAAAATTGCACTTTTTCAAACCTATTGTCACCAGTCAAGTACAGTGTTATCATATACCTGGTGTGGTGGTTGATCAGGGACACTGATGACAGCATGCACGTATTTAAAAAAACAAAAAAAAAAGTTAAACTTTTTTTGCGATTTCTTTTGCTTACAACACACGGACCAGAGCAATACAGTGCCATAGTGACGCTGTACTACTCTGGGGAAGTGAGCAGGATTTTTTTTTTTTTTTATCCATTTCAATATCGGGCAATTTTACATCTTCCTGCCCAGGCCATTTTTCAGGTTTCAGCGCTCTCACACTTTGAATGACAATTGCGCGGTCATACAACATTGTACCCAAACTAAAATTTTATCATTTTCTTCACACAACTAGAGCTTTCTTTTGGTGGTATGTAATCACCGCTGGGGTTTTTATTTTTTGCTAATTTAACAAAAAAAGACAGAAAATTTTGAAAAAAAAACCACATTTTTCTTTGTTTCTGTTATAAAAGTTTACAAATAAATAATTGTTCTTCATAAATTTAGGCCGAGATGTATTCTGCTACATGTCTTTGGGGAAAATAACCCAAATTAGGATGTATTTTTTAGTTTGTAGGAAAGTTATAGAGTTCACAAACTATGGTATAGATCTGATTATTGATCAATCCTGAAGTACTGACAGCCAATCTAATTTCTTGAGGTCCAAGAATGTCAGAATAGTACAGATATCCCCAAATGACCCCTTTTTGCAGAGTAGACAGTCCGACGTACTTCATAAGAGGCATGGCGAGTTTTTTGAAGTTGTATTTTTTTGTCATAATTTTTCGGAAAATGAAAAAATTTAAAAAATTATTTTCACTATTTTTTTTTTTACATACTGTCACCAGTGCAGTACAGCATCATCATATAACTGGCATGGCGGTGAACAGGGACACTGACTGGTGACAGTATGAAAAAAAAATATATATATATTTTTTTTAATTTTTTTTATTATATTTAATTTTTTATTACATTTTATTTTTTTTAAGATTTTTTTTTCATATTTTACTATGACCAAAGTAGTACAATGTTACCATAGTAACATTGTACTACTTTGGGGAAGTGATCAGTATTTTTTATTTTTTTTTTTACACAATTTGCTTATAGCAAAGAATTACTTTGCTATAAGCAAGCATTTACCTGAATGAAATCGATTCATTCAGCTTTTTTTTTTGTGCTTAGCTGTGATTTGGTCACAGCTAATCACATGACATGTGCATGTGATTAGCTGTGACCATTCACAGCTAGGCACTAGTATACAATGGATGGCATCATGAATGAAGCCATCCATTGTATACAACTGTCATGTGATCTGCTGTGATTGGTCACAGCAGGTCACATTATACCAGCAACGGGAGCCGGTACTCGGATCTGTCATCGGCCGTGTCCAAGGTGCACGGCCGGTGACAGATCGCACTGCTGCGCCGCTCTGCATTAGCGCAAACGGCGCATGTGCGGGAGCACGCCAAATGGCGTGCACCCGGAATGCAGGGACACATTTGAAGCCGCCAAACGGCCATTGGCCGGGCGGCTAATGGTTAAGGACTGCTTAATACCATTTTTACTGAATGAAACGGATTCAGTGTCTTTTCCAAAGATAATCACATGATACAGATGGGCTGTGACTGGCCCTGTCTGTACCATGTGATCGCTGTGACCAATAATTATTATTATACAGGATTTATATCGCACCGACAGTTTGCTCAGCGCTTTACAATATAAGACAGTACAATTACAACACATTTCAGTACGGAAAGAATAGGAGGGCCGTGATCGTGGAGCTTACAATTTAGCCAACACCACAATTGTATACAATGAATGGCATGAAAGGAAGCCATCCATTGTTAACGGTCATGTGATCTGCTGCGATTGGTGACTGATCACATGACACCAGCAGTAGGCCAGTGCAGTGATCAGTGACCGGCGGACACAGCTGGTGACAGATCGTGCCGCCTCCTGAGAGGACTGCAAATGACGGGGGAACATCCCGCCTGGCCATCAATCTGCTATAGGCAGGGCGGAATGGGGTTGGTAAAAGTAGACTATAATACAATTACATTTTAAAAAAATTAAATATATTTTTTTTAAAACCTGTCCATTTGGTTAGCGGCCAAGCACATCCTGAATTTTTGGTTTTGGTCCCTAACTTTCATTTCGGTGCACCGCTAAATTTTAGGTATTGAACCCTCATCTCCAAGCAGGCCGTTTCTTGCCTTACTCTTCACAATTCGATTGCAGCAACACAACCAGGAAACAGCCTGAAAACAGGAAGGACAACATATGCAACTTACCTTTGCTTCATAGAGGAGTGGCCCATGAAAACACAACACTCGTTCACCTGCAAGATGAATATTTGCATCAGGAATGGGTCTAGGTGTGGACAGTCACAGCACATCATGCAGAAAGAAGACCAATGTACACAAAAATTCACACAACCTGATCGATTCCCCATAACTGCTAACAATACCCGAATATGAATCGTAGCCAGTCACCAGCTAGTCTGGGCATTTACAAGTACGCTTTTAGTTTCAAAAATTAGGACACCCAAAAACTACAAGGTCAAGTCGAAAAGGCATTTTTAACAAAAGCAACCCCCATTGTTAAGCCCAGCTATGGGAAATTTGAAAACGATTCCTTCCACTGGTGCTGTGCCCACGCTGCAAGGGTTAACGGCTTGTTTAGACAAGGGGACAGAAGAAGTTGCCTGATCCTCTGGTAAATGGTGCTCCCCCATATGGCATTGGGCCGTCCCTCAGCATGCTCACATACAAAACAGTGCTATGGACCCTGCATTGGCCTTGATGACATCAGGACCTTGGACCACTGGAGCATAGGGGAGAAGATGCTGCAAAGACCAGTCTAGAAGTTTGGAGGAGCATAGGATTCGGTAAGTAGATTATCTTTAATCACTTCTGCGCCACCCTATAGCAGAAATACTGCTACAGGGCGGCACGGGTGCGCAAAATCACGTATAGATTTCACGTAATCCAATTAATTTACACATTGGGAATTTTTTTTTTTTTTTTTTAGCAAAGACATGTAGCAGAATACATTTTGGCCTAACTGTGGGCAGCACAGTGGCTAAATGGTTAGCACTTCTGCCTGGCAGTACTCGGGTCATTGGTTTGAATCCCAACCACGGCATCACCTGCCTGGAGTTTGCATGTTCTCCCTGTGCCTGTGTGGGTTTCCTCCGGGTACTCCGGTTTCCTCCCACACTCCAAAGACATGCTGGTAGGTGAATTAGCTCCTGTCTAAATTGTCCCTAGTATGTGTATGTATGAATGTGAGTTAGGGACCTTAGATTGTACGCTCCTCGGGGGCGGGGACTGATGTGAATGTACAATATATATGTAAAGAGCTGCGTAAATTGATGGCGCTATACAAGTACCTGAAATAAATAAATGATGAAATTTGATTTACATTATTTTACTGGAAAACATCTAACCACTTGCCCTCCGGAGGATTTCCCCCTCTTCCTGACCAGGCCATTCTTTGCGTTATGGCGCTACGTTACTTCAACTGACAACTGCTCATGCAACACTGCACCCAAATGAACTTTATGTCTTTTTCCCCACAAATTGAGCTTTTGGTGGTATTTGATCGCCTGTGTGTTATTTTTTGCGCTATCAAAAAAAAAACAAAAACAAAAAAAACCCCAAAAACACGAACAATTCTGAGAAAAAAAATATTTTTGACTTTTTGCTTACAATTACAATTTCGGCATAAATTTAAACTGCAACATATTCTGTTCCGTGTCTTCGCTAAAAAAGAAAAATCCCAATACGTGTAAATTAATTGGTTTATGTGAAAGTTATAGAGACTACAAATGGAGGTATATATACTGGGACTTTTAATTTTTTTAAATATTTTCACTAGTAATGGCGGCGATCAACAACTTACAGAGGGACTGTGGCGAGCATTTAAGACACTGGGGGGGGGGGGGGGGGGGGGGACTGACTTGGTGTCACTGACATCCCCAGTGACACCAATACAGTGCTCCGTGGGTTAAAAAAAAAAAAAAAAAAGCGCAAGCACTGACACTGTACTAATGACACTGGGCAGGAACGGGTTAATATAAGGGGAAATAAAAGGGTTGACTGTGTGCTGTATCACTATGTCCTGTGTGCTTCACTGTAATCGCACTGCTTCGCATGGCTGTGCACAGCCATCCAAAGCAGTGTGCACGTGCCAACAGGGAGGAGATGCAAAAATCACACATATACACATATATACATACACACATATACATACATACATATACACATACATATATACATACACACATACACACATATATACATACACACATACACATATACACATACACATATACACATACACATACACACATACACATATATATACACACACACACACACACACACACACACACACACACACACACACACACACACACACAGGCGGACTGACCATTTGGAAACTCGAATTTCAGAAGATGAATTTCAGAAGATGTTTATATTCTGTTTTATTCTATTCTGGGTTTTTTTTGCCTTCCTGTGGATCAACTGTGGGTGTAGGATTATAACTTTTTATTTTATTTTTATTGGTTGAACTGGATGGACTTTTGTCTTTTTTTCAGCCAGACTAACTATGTAACTAAATCGTGTTATACTATGTTTCCATGCACACTGTTTTACACCCCGGTCCAGGGGCGGACTGACCATTTGGAAACTCGGGCACTGCCCGAGGGCCCGGGGTCAGTAGGGGGCCCCATGAGATGCCCCTGGTACCTTTTTCATAGGCCTTTTTGAGTTTGGGCAAGGACACAGGAGCCCCATGATCCCCTATTGCCCGGGGGCCCCATGAGTTGTCAGTCCGCCCCTGCACATACATACACGTGATTTTGTGCACACGTGACTCCCTGTAGCAGTATTTCTGCTATAGGGCGGTCAGGAAGCAGTTAATACCAAAGTGTGAAAAATATATACTTTTTTTCCAAAATGGTAGGTCTTTTGTTGTTTATACAGCAAAAAATAAAAACGCACAGGCGATCAAATACCACCGAAAGAAAGCTCTATTAGTGGGAAAATTACATTCGGGTGCAGCGCTGCATGACCGCGCAATTGTCAGTTAAAGTAACGCAGCGCCGTATCGCAAAAAATGGCCTGGTCAGGAAGGGGGAAATCCTCTGGAGGGCGAGGGGTTAACAAGTCCCCTAGCCCTACATAAGCAATTAACCCATGAAGGTAGGCACAGCCCCACTGCAAGAGATCACTTTTTAAGTAGATCTAAAAGGCAAAACCTTTTTTTTTGGTTTTGGATGGAGTGGAGATGGATTAGACCCCCTGCCAGTTTTTGTTGCTGTCTGTGCCCACATTAGGGAGATTCTCCCTCTCGATTTGTCCTGTTTATAATGATCAATTTAAAGTAAAAGAAAAATCACAACATTTTGGATTGTCCCCAAAAAGTAGTAGAGGGGAAACCTTCCAATGGGGACACCGGTTCTGGGTGTCCCCAAGAAATTATTTTCATTTGCAAAGATTTCCTATCGCTTCCTGTTTGTCTATGGGGCAGGAAGTGAAGGGAAATCTCAGCAATGGGACACAGATGGCAAAAAAAAAAAAAAAAAAAAAACCTGACAGGGGTTATTATAATCCTCCCTTTCTCCAAAGTGGGGAAGAAAAACAAAAGAAAGACAAAAAAAAAAAAAAAAAAAAAAAAGCTTTTGCTATAGTTCTACTTTAAAATTTCCTGGAGTTGGGCTTTAAGCGCACCAAAGCAACTGAGGACCACCTTGTTGTAAAAAAGGAAAAAATACTTACCTTTCCAACAGGCAATGCCCTAAAAGTCTGCAGTACTGCCGTTCTCCAGTTGTTGCACTGAATACCTGGGTCCTACTGTGTGCAGTGGCTCCTCCCACAGGCCCAATGGTCACTGCCGTGTCCTATAGGATCACAGAGTCAGCAGCAGGAACAAGGTATTCAAGAAATGTGGAAGCACCCACCACCTGTGCATGCCGGGGAGAGCTGCAATACAGCAAACTTTTAGAACTCCGCCTGCCCGGAAATAGGGGGGTGGGGGGGTGTCTTATTAGCAGAATTGGGCAGAATGAACACCATACCAGGTTACAGAAAATGTAAAACCAACATTTCCTGTACCTGATCTGTACCATGTACTTGTATGAAGAAGTCCCCTGTTCTCTTTGTATGGCTTCCTTTGTGTGAAATCCCTGATGTCCCTGCCAATCACTCTGCTTTCCAATAAAAAAACAAAAACAAAAAAACACAAACTGACCACACTAGGCATGAGAGCACAGCGTGGTCAGTTTTCTAGCTGTGCCGGGAACTCAGCCTCTCCTCCAATGATCAGACTTGTTCTGACACCCACGTCCCCTGCACAGCCATTCACTGGGAAGATCAGTGTGCTATTGTTTCTCATCCCACAGCTCTTACGCAGCTGAGAACAGAGGTCATGTGATCACTTGTAAATAAAAAAAAAATAAAAAAAGGGGGGGGGGGGGGGGGAAATTGTATTTATAATTTTTTCTTATATCTATACACAAATGCATTTCTATTTTAAACGGATTGTGTCGTTTTACAAGGCGAGGATTTACAAGAAGCATGCAAGTAAAATCAGTTCATTGAAAATATTGGTTAATGGAGAAGTACAGCCAAAGCTCTTTTCCTGCGGATCACATAAGTCCAGTTTGTTCCGCCCTCCTGTGACCAGTTTTCAGCCAACAGCGGGTCACCGTCGGCTGAAGTCACTCGGCCGGTCCAGGCTGAGGAAAGAGCCTGACATCAAAGTTGGGATCCACCCCAATGTGTGCAGAGGCACCTGGCTCAGCCTCTCAGCGAGCTGCTGAGAGCCTGAGCCAGCAGCTCCCCTCCCCCTCCACAGCCAAGTGCTCCAGTGAGCGCTGGGAGGGCAGAGCAGAGAGCGGTGACTGACAGTCACCGCTCCCTGCTCAGAGCGGCTGTGAGAACTCAGAGATCAGCAGTCATGTAAATCGCTGAGTTCACACACCTAGAGCCAGTGTGGGACAGAGGCTGCATCCACCTAGATACGTGACCATTGGGGAAGAAAGAAAAAAACAAAAAAAAGTCCAGACTCCTAACTATGGCTGTTCTTTAACACCCACAAATCTTCTTGTCACGGTCAGACTACTACCATCATAATAAACACTCCTCATTCCAATATATAAATGTCCATAACAGACAAATACTATAAAATAGACTATAAAAAGTATGCCAAAAAAAAAAAAACCTCTTGGTGCCCCCACAGCAGATCTGCTGAGATTCCTTGTTTTATTTTCAAACCAGAAACTGCAGAAATGACAGTTGGAAGCAGGTTTGCTGCAATGGCCAATGGGAAATGGTTTTTAGCACAGTTTTTATTTTTAAACCTTTAAAAATGGTAATTATATGAATGGAAAAGCAACTAAAGAATATGAAGACTAATCTACATTTATACCACAGACATGCATGCCCGGGGGGGGAGGGGGGGTGGCGGGGGGGGGGGGGGGGATAGAATAAGCAGAACACAACATTACAATTTTAAGTCAATCTTACAATTCTAAGACAATTATTCCAGATTAACTACATAAATCACACAAATCCCATTAAAGTGTTACTAAACCTTTCCTTGTTTTTCTCTGTTAAAAACTTTAACGCAGCATCTATACTGTGATATTGTGTAGCTTTTTACTGTCCTATTTCTGTTTTTTTGTTGTTGTAACTATATTTGTAAAACCAAATAACATTTTTTTTCTTTTTTCCCCATAATAAAAAAGTTACTAAACCCCAGACCCGGCATTCCCCCGCATCCGCTCACCCCTGACCCGGCATTCCCCCGCATCCGCTCTCCCCGGACCCGGCATTCCCCCCGCATCCGCTCTCCCCGGACCCGGCATTCCCCCCGCATCCGCTCTCCCCGGACCCGGCATTCCCCCCGCATCCGCTCTCCCCGGACCCGGCATTCCCCCCGCATCCGCTCTCCCCGGACCCGGCATTCCCCCGCATCCGCTCTCCCCGGACCCGGCATTCCCCCGCATCCGCTCTCCCCGGACCCGGCATTCCCCCGCATCCGCTCTCCCCGGACCCGGCATTCCCCCGCATCCGCTCTCCCCGGACCCGGCATTCCCCCGCATCCGCTCTCCCCGGACCCGGCATTC
Source organism: Staurois parvus (assembly GCF_062004578.1). Taxonomy (NCBI): domain Eukaryota; kingdom Metazoa; phylum Chordata; class Amphibia; order Anura; family Ranidae; genus Staurois; species Staurois parvus. The sequence continues at coordinate 93,719 of NW_028320597.1, forward strand.
CCCCGCATCCGCTCTCCCCGGACCCGGCATTCACCGCATCCGCTCTCCCCGGACCCGGCATTCACCGCATCCGCTCTCCCCGGACCCCGCATTCACTATATCCGCTCTCCCCGGACCCCGCATTCACTATATCCGCTCTCCCCGGACCCCGCATTCACTATATCCGCTCTCCCCGGACCCCGCATTCACTATATCCGCTCTCCCCGGACCCCGCATTCACTATATCCGCTCTCCCCGGACCCCGCATTCACTATATCCGCTCTCCCCGGACCCCGCATTCACTATATCCGCTCTCCCCGGACCCTGCATTGGACTGGAATTTTGTGTATTTTGAGGATACAAGGTCTGCATTCTTTTCCATTTTTCAGGACCCAAGCATGAAGGATCAGAGGCAGTCAAATGTAAACAGGCGCTCGTCCATTTACATCAGTTTGCCTATAGACCTAACCTTGGAATGTTAAGACCAGGACGGAAAACGAACATTTCAGCCCCGATTCAGCAGGAAGACGAACATTTCAGCCCTGATTCAGCCGGAAAACGAACATTTCAGCCCCGATTCAGCAGGGAAATCATTCACAGATCCCCCTGCGGATTGTAATGAACATGGCCTGTAGGAAAGGGCCCCAAGGTTGAAGTATTTGGCCCACAACCTCTTATCCATTCCGGGTGCTTTTCTTTTGAACTAACAAACAGTGGATTGGTCTAGCAGTTTAGGAGCCAGTAGTTGATACGTGACTACAATAGAAAATGAAAAAACAAAAAAGGTACCAGCTAAAATTTGCTTTAGGCAACATCAACTAGCTAGCCATAAGTATCAGCGCTGTGTTACTGGCTGTTAGAAATCAGAGGAATTCATTTTTTTGGTTATCCAAGTGATTTTGAAGCAGCAATATACAACACGGCTGATTTTTTTGAGTCAAGCTCACTGAACGGGTGAAAGATTTTTATTCTCATAGTGCTAACCAGAGTCTATGAAGAATACCCCATACCACAGGTTCAAGGACAGTCAGGGCTTGTTCTCACCAGAACACATGCGGCAATATATTCATGCGCACTGATCTACCAGACCACCCAACATAGATGACCTAAATGTCAAAATGAAGCATGAAATACATTTTTTTTTGTAATGTACCCTGATGGTGGGAAACAGGTCCTACTGAAAACCATGAATTCTGTCAATGCATTTTGGCTGGATTGGTAAACACAGTAAAATGCACAACATAACTGGTGAGAACGAGTCCTACGAGCCGTCTCCCAAACCTAGCATGCACAGAGACTTGGATATACCACAGTACCACGACTACTAACAAACCCAGCAACAGAAGTCTTCACCCAGAATAAAGGGCTATTGTACTTGCTATGCCAAGAGTCATAATAGCATAGACAAGAACACAGAACAAGATTGCTTCAGGTGCATTAATAACATGGGAAAAAAAAACAAAACACCAACCCCCCCTCAAAAAACAAAAACAAAAACCACAAACAAAAAACACTAAAACAAAAACAAAAACCAAAACCAAAACAAAAACCAAAACCAAAACAAAAACCAAAACAAAAACAAAAACCAAAACAAAAACAAAAACAAACAAAAACCAAAACAAACAAAAACCAAAACAAACAAAAACCAAAACAAACAAAAACCAAAACAAACAAAAACCAAAACAAACAAAAACCAAAACAAACAAAAACCAAAAACAAACAAAAACCAAAACAAACAAAAACCAAAAACAACTGCAATTCAAGTATAAACTAAAGGCAAAACTTACATTTGTAGCAGTGAGGGGTTGAGACCCCATTCACATTTGTGAATGGAGCCATGTACAATTGCATACAGGTAACACCAATGGGGGTTCCCGGTGATTGGCTGCAAAAAGGAAGCCCCATTGAAAGCAATGGAAGACCGGCAGCTCCTGTAGCCAACAATGGATGTTTGCATGGAAATCGCTAATGGAGCTACTACCTGCAAATCATCAACCCTGGTTGCAGACTGTCTAGGGCAGGGGTAGGCAACCTGCGGCTCTCTAGCTGTTGTGGAACTACATTTCCCATGAGGCATTGCAAAGATTACAAAACTGACAGTTACAGCTGTGACTTGTAGAGGCATGATGGAACTTGTAGTCCTGCGGCTCTCAGGTTGCCTACCCCTGATCTAGGGCAAAGGTGTCAAACTGGCGGCCCTCCAGCTGTTGCGAAACTACAAGTCCCATCATGCCTCTGCCTGTGGGAGTCATGCTTGTAACGGTCAATCTTGCAATGCCTCATGGGACTTCTAGTTTGGCAACAGCTGGAGTGCCGCCAGTTTGACATCCCTGTGGTCTAGGGAGAATTTACTAAAACTCGAGTGTTCAAAATCTGGTGCAGCTCTGCACTGAACCAATCAACTTCCAGTTTACAATGTCAAAGCCTAATTGAGCGAGCTGAAGTTAGAAGCGGTTTGGCTACTATGCAGAGCTGCACCAGATTGAATGCTCCAGTTTTAGCAAACCCCCCTCACATTGGACAGTTAGTTATCCCCTTGACTTCTAACGAGTCCACAGGACAGGAAGTGAAGTTCAATCTCCCTAATGAGACTGATGTGTTTTAACCAGGGGCGGACTGACCATTTGGAAACTCGGGCACTGCCCGAGGGCCCAGGGTCAGTAGGGGGCCCCATGAGATGCCCTTGGTACCTTTTTCATAGGCTTTTTTGAGTTTGGGCAAGGACACAGGGGCCCCATGATTACCTATTGCCCGGGGGCCCCATGAGTTGTCAGTCTGCCCCTGGTTTTAACCTTCCCATACCCATCCCAAAAAAAAAAAAAAAAAAAAAGAAAAAAAAAGGGACAGCTACATAACTATATAATCGTGATTCTTGTGAGCTACTATGGTGTCCGAGGATCAGGGCCCTCTAATTCCTTTTGTATTGAACTGTATTGTTACTGTACTGTCTCCCTCCATAATGTAAAGCGCTGAGCAAACTGTCGGTGCTATATAAGTCCTGTATAATAATAAGCATAAAAAAATATTATATTAAATATTACAATCTTTATAACCAAAATCACCTTTTATAATTTAGTGCTATATACCAAATTATATAAAATATATATGTGAAAAAATTGAATGAGTGGATCGCCTACACACCATACACACTCATATTAATGTGCTACTATAGTCAAAAACGAATAAATGTGCCACGCTCCACTAAAAATAAAAAATTAAAAAAAAAAAAATATATATATATATATATATATATATATATATATATATATATATATATATATTGAAGAAACTCAAAAAAAAATCACTAAAAAAAAAAAAATTAAAAAAAAAAATGTATATATGTCTTAGCTACATGATAACTAGTACAGGCCGAAGTGCAATACCTGCACGATGCGATTATTTTATAATGCAAAGTTGTGTTCTGTAAACCATTCCGAATTGTCAGATTGCCTAATTGGACAGGACAGATCGTGACATCACAGCCGCACCATTCCACCTCATCCAATCAGGGAACACTTTGCATTCATTGAGAAAATAGAAAGCGTTCTCTGAATGGTGGCAGAGAACTTGTGTTCACAAAGCGGCAGGGCAGCCACTCGGCACTGGACCCAGGGCTAGACGGCTGTAGTAGAAGTGGCTACTTCGGGGACCGGCCAGGGATGACACATGCAAGCTGGACCAATGTAACCATGCATACCCAATAGTCAGCTGTAAGTAGGATTTTCCATGCAATACATATATCTATACATTATAAAATGTTTATAGAAAACTAAATTTAGAGCTTTCAAAAGGCAGAGCGGTTCAACACGGAACTCCTAGTTTAGAATACCTGGGACACCACACAACCACAATTCACGGTACGGTTCTCGGTCTACAGCCTTGCCAACATTCGCTGCTCTCTGGTCTGTTGAACCAGGCAACACCACCAAGGGAAAACCGGCAGCATTTGGTGCTGAAAAGCACAAAAGATAGAACCTGTACACACGCCAATGGGAGCGTATTTTAGAACGGTTTTGACAAGAACCATGATTGCATAAATACAGCCAATGGCTGGACTCTAGGAGAAGGCCTCATTCACACAGACCGATTTGGTCCAGCAGCGGATTCTTGCATCTGGAGTCACAGGAGGTTCTGGACAGTTGTGGCCTGGAAACCTGTACAAAGCAATGACAGGCACCGAAACTGTCCGTCACTGTTCACGCGCAATCGCACAAACGGCAGTTCACTGCAGATAGGCACAGAGGATCAGCTCTGGAAGCAGTCTGTGTCCGAAGACAATCATCTGTCCCCAACCACCTTGCTGGCTGTGCGATTACAGACACTGCATTCCTGAACGACGCAGAACCCCTTCACTTTTTTCAATGTTATGTTGCAGCCTGATACTACAGTTTTTTAAATTCATTTTTTTTCTCATTACTCTACACTCCTTACAATGACAGTGAAAACAGAATTTTAGAAATATCTGGATTGAAAAAGAAAATAAATAAATAAACAACAAACTGAAATATCACATGTACTTAAAAAATTTTTTTTTTCTCCTTAAACCATAGGCGGGTGCAGCATCAATCCGATGCTGCATTTGTCCCCCGACGGCTCTAAGGGTGAGAACTGAGCGTTCAGATGCTGCTGATCGCACAGTTCTCCACACTGCTCTGAGCAAAGCACGTTGACGGTCGGTCGCTGCCATCTGCTCTGCCCCCACCACTAACTGGAGCGCCAGGCTGTGGAAGGGTTGGGAGCGGCTGGCCTTGAGGCTGGGTCAGGTGCTGGTCCAGACATCTGGGTAGATCCAGACTTTAGGTTTGGGATCTTTCCCCAGCCTGGACCAGCTGGGTGACATCAGCCGACAGTGGACGTTAGTCACAGGAGCAGTCCACAGAAGAATAGCCAAACAAGCTTTGCCTGTACTTCTCCTTTAACCTCTTGGTGCCGGGCGAACGCAAATGTGCGGCCTCCTGGTGTCTGGGCCTAGATGCCAAGCGGCCGCACATTTGCGATCTATTAAAAAAAAAAACCATATGTGCCGAGAGCGTGCGCCCTGTGCACTCCGAGCGCACGTCCGGTACTCACGGAAAGGTCCCAATCTCCTCTTTCGATCGGTACCTTTCCCGATCATGTGTCCGCCGTAACAGCGTGTCACAGTGGTCACATGACCCTAAACCCCGCCCCCCGAAACCCTCAAAGGGCCAGGAGGCGCCGGCGCCAAGGGGTTAATTATTCAGAGCCTTTACTCAAGACTTTGTTGAAGCACCTTTAGCAGCAATTACGGCCTCAAGCCTTTTTGGGTATGAGGCTACAAAGCTTTGCACACCTGGATTGAGGGATTTTCTGCCATTCTTCTTTGCAAATCCTCTCAAGCTCAGTCAGGTTGGATGGGGGTTGTCGGTGGACAGTAATTTTCAGGTCTCTCCAGAGATGTTCAGTTGGGTTCAAGTCAGGGCTCTGGCTGTGCCACTCAAGAACATTCACAGAGTTGTCCCATAGCCACTCCTGTGTTGTCCCGGTAGTGCACTTAGGATCGTTGTCAAGTTGGAAGAACCAACTTCGGCCCAGTTTGAGGTCCCACACGTTGTGGAACAAGTTTTTTTTTTTTATGAGGAGATCTCTGTACTTCATTCCATTCAGCTTTCCCTCAAACCTGACCAGTTTCCCAGTCTGTTCTGCTGAAAAACAACAACATGCTTCACTGTTGGGACAGGATTAGGCAGGTGATGAGTGCTGCCTGGAAAAAAAACTTTAGAATTGAGGCCAAAACAGTTCAATCTTGGTTTCATCAGACCAAAGAACCTTGTTCCTCAGTCTGAGAGTCCTTCAAGTTTTGCAAACTCCAAGCAGGCTTTCATGTGTTTTGCACTGAGGAGAGGCTTCCGTCTAGCCACTCTGCCATAAAGCCCCGATCGGTGGAGGGCTACAGTGATGGTTGTCCTTCTAGAACTTTGTCCCATCTCCACACAGGATCTCTGTAGCTCAGTCAGAGTGACCATCGGGTTCTTGGTCACCTCTCTTACTAAGGCCCTTCTCCCCTAATTTCCAAAAGCTGGTTGCCCAGCCACACTGAGCAAAGTCCTGGTTGTGCCAAACTTCTTCCATATGAGAATTATGGAGGCCACTGTGCTCTTGGGAACCTTCAGTGCTGCAGAAATTCTTTTGTAACCTTCCCCAGATCTGTGCCTTGCAATATTCCCATCTCTGAGCTATGCAGGCAGTTCCTTTGACCGCACGGCTTTTGCTCTGCAGGCAGTTCCTTTGACCGCACGGCTTTTGCTCTGCAGGCAGTTCCTTTGACCGCACGGCTTTTGCTCTGCAGGCAGTTCCTTTGACCGCACGGCTTTTGCTCTGCAGGCAGTTCCTTTGACCGCACGGCTTTTGCTCTGCAGGCAGTTCCTTTGACCGCACGGCTTTTGCTCTGCAGGCAGTTCCTTTGACCGCACGGCTTTTGCTCTGCAGGCAGTTCCTTTTGCTCTGATGCAGTATGCCTGGTCAGCTGTGAGACCTTTTACAGAGAGGTATTTACCTTTCCAAATTATGTCCAATCAATGTAATTTACCCCAGGTGACCTGCAATCTCGGTGCAGAAACATCTCAGCAATGATCAAGAGAAATGAGAGGCACCTTTGCTAAATGTCAAGTGTTGCAAAGGGTCTGAATACTTATGCCAATGTGAGGTTCCAGCTTTTCCCTTTTCATACAACTGCAAACATTTCTAAAATTGTGTTTTCACTTTGTCATTATGGGGTACGGAGTGTAGATTAATGAGAAGAAAAAATGAATTTAAACAACTGTAGTATCAGGCTGCAACATAACATTGAAAAAAGTGAAGGGGGTCTGAATACTTTAGGAATGGGTTGTCTGATCAGTGATAAACAACTGCAGTTCCCTGCAGCCTGTCATTGCTTAATACAGGGTTTCCTGGCCCCAGCTGTATGGAACCACCTATGATTCCAGCCACAAAAATCATCAGATTCGTGGTGCAGGAATCTCCTCCTGGACCAAAATGAGTCCATGTCAATGAGTCCTTTGGTGGAATCTGTTGGGTGCGACTCTTGCTGGACTTGCGTCTTAAGGACTCCAGCTGCAGGATTTCCTCACCATGGTTCCTGGCTCTGCTCACCACGTAATCTAAAAATTTTCCCATTCCTCCAGTTACACTCTCCATAGGTTAAAAAACAAAACTCCCTTTCAACTGCCATAGAAGGTGTACAGACCTGAAACTCAACTGCAGAGATCTCACCACCAGAGTCCCTGGAAGACATAAGAAAAATCTAGATGATTTACCTCTCCAACCTTAACCAATAACTAAAATATCACTTCAGGGTGGACAGATGTACATATTCATCTGTCACAAAGAAGGCAACAAGACCCAACAGCTGAAAGCTTGTGCATTAGGCTACATTCACACCTGCCAATGGGCTTCTAGCATATTAGTTGAGCTTCACCTCTCCTGAAAATGCCATCTGATGTATGTGAAGCTGGCCTGCTGTATTCATTAGAAATGCCCAAAGTAGACAAAGGAGGCCCCATTCACACCTGCGAAAGCCTGACAATGGATCGCCCCAGCAGGGTTTCCCGACAATGAGCTGTGGGATACAGCTCCATTGATGGCAAAGGGAGGAGGCCATCTTGTATGTAATTGCTCAGGCAGTGATTATCTGCAGGAGCGATTGCATGGCTGCCATTATCTATGGGAACTGAAAGCCTCCCAATACCGTCAATAGGGCTAAATCGCCAAGAAAAACCGCCGGCGTTCTCGCATGTGATCAGGCCCGTTCACAGGTGTGAATGCGCCCTTATTTTCCCCACTTTGGGCATTCATAATGAATACAGCAGACAAGCTTCATATACCAAACTGAGCTTTCAGCAGACGTGAAGCTCGACGTATGTTTAACTAGAAGCCAATGACCAAGGGTGATGGCCAAACTTGCGATCCTGTTGCTGGCAACAACTCATTATACAGGACGGGGCTGAGAAATACTCACCCGACTGCACAGGCCACTCCCTTGCTGGCTGGATGAGCAAGGCTGGTGAGCGACATTCTTCAAAATCAGGCTGGCCATAGATGATGCGGGAGAACACAATGATTACTGGTAGCAGCTATACCACTGACAAATCGCATGTCAAAATCCGACATGCTAGGTTGCACCCAAGTCAATCGATGGATAGAGTTGCACCCAAGTCAATCGATGGATAGAGTTGCACCCAAGTCAATCGATGGATAGAGTTGCACCCAAGTCAATCGATGGATAGAGTTGCACCCAAGTCAATCGATGGATAGAGTTGCACCCAAGTCAATCGATGGATAGAGTTGCACCCAAGTCAATCGATGGATAGAGTTGCACCCAAGTCAATCGATGGATAGAGTTGCACCCAAGTCAATCGATGGATAGAGTTGCACCCAAGTCAATCGATGGATAGAGTTGAACCCAAGTCAATCGATGGATAGAGTTGAACCCAAGTCAATCGATGGATAGAGTTGAACCCAAGTCAATCGATGGATAGAGTTGAACCCAAGTCAATCGATGGATCGAGTTGAACCCAAGTCAATCGATGGATCGAGTTGAACCCAAGTCAAATCGATGGATCGAGTTGAACCCAAGTCAAATCGATGGATCGAGTTGAACCCAAGTCAATCGATGGATCGAGTTCTACCCAAGTCAATCGATGGATCGAGTTCTACCCAAGTCAATCGATGGATCGAGTTCTACCCAAGTCAATCGATGGATCGAGTTCTACCCAAGTCAATCGATGGATCGAGTTCTACCCAAGTCAATCGATGGATCGAGTTCTACCCAAGTCAATCGATGGATCGAGTTCTACCCAAGTCAATCGATGGATCGAGTTCTACCCAAGTCAATCGATGGATCGAGTTCTACCCAAGTCAATCGATGGATCGAGTTCTACCCAAGTCAATCGATGGATCGAGTTCTACCCAAGTCAATCGATGGATCGAGTTCTACCCAAGTCAATCGATGGATCGAGTTCTACCCAAGTCAATCGATGGATCGAGTTCTACCCAAGTCAATCGATGGATCGAGTTCTACCCAAGTCAATCGATGGATCGAGTTCTACCCAAGTCAATCGATGGATCGAGTTCTACCCAAGTCAATCGATGGATCGAGTTCTACCCAAGTCAATCGATGGATCGAGTTCTACCCAAGTCAATCGATGGAATGAGTTCTACCCAAGTCAATCGATGGAATGAGTTCTACCCAAGTCAATCGATGGAATGAGTTCTACCCAAGTCAATCGATGGAATGAGTTCTACCCAAGTCAATCGATGGAATGAGTTCTACCCAAGTCAATCGATGGAATGAGTTCTACCCAAGTCAATCGATGGATCGACTTGCCCCCATAGTTGGTTTGAATCAGTTCCTGCTAACCTGGCTGAGATTCAAACCATCTATGGCCGGCTTTAGTATCAGGAAAGGAGTGACACCATGGGTGGGAAATTTCTCAGCTCCTCGCAGAGATCCTCCTGGTGGTGAGTTGCTGCCAGCGAGAGGTTCACAAGGGTCCTCGTCCTATAGCAAGGGCAGAAAAGCAATACAGAGCCTCCAGCTGATGGGCATTGTTAGTACCTCCTAGAGTTAAGTGTATGGAGTACAAATATTAATAAAAACAGATTCCACCCAACACTGAGTTTTCAGTAGAAGTTAAAATGGAACTTTAGTCAGACAATTAAGTCCTGCTAGATTACTTTAGGCTGGCCCCTTTGGCAGGTGCAGCTATAAAACAAACAAACAAAAAAAAAACCCATTAAAAATCAGTGCCTATACTGTGTAAAACCCAGTAATACACTGCCTCATCCCACTCTGTGCATGCTCAGTTGCTCTCTATATTTGGAACTGTGCTGCTGACAGCCTGAAGATTTACTGCTGCTCAGGTGCTCTGGGCTTCACCTAAATGTCCACCTCCAGCAAGAAGAAACAGTGTGTGCTGTAAAATGCCTCCAGCATTGCTCTAAAGACCTCCTTGTTCTTCACACCTCACAGCCTTGCCTTCAATAATTTTCAGGTTTCCACAGCAGGCCATATGACACAGGCACAGTCCAACTGCAGAAACTCAATAGAAAGCAAAGGTTCCCTAGGCCAGCCAAATGGGTCCAAGCTACTCCTAGGACTGATAGCCTTGGAGTTGCAAAGCTGCTTTGTTAAAGCAGAACTCCGATAAAAAAAAAAAGAAAAAAAGAAAAAAGGGCAACAGAAGGGAGTGCAACTAAACCTGTCACATATAAGTATTTGAAAGAAGTCACAATAATTGGACTTAACTCATAGTATGCACTTCTTGGAAAGTTTCTGAATTCCGTGAAAAAAATAATATTTTCCTATGCAGTGGGGCTGTGCCCGCACTGGATGGGTTAAGTGCTCGTTTTGTCCAGGGGCTCAGGGAAAGCTGTACTTACCCATTCCTCTTAAAACCTGCACTCCCCATGTCCAGTGGTGGACTGTTCCTGCTGTCCTCATGTCCTGAGCTGGTCTGTGGGCAGAATGACATCAGGAACAGACCATTCACAAGACCACTAGCATGCAGGGGGCAGCAGTAGCGGTGAACGATCCTGCGCTCGGAGGATCGGCAGATTAGGTAAGTATAGCTCAGCTTTATAAACCCCTAGACAAAACCGAGCAATTAACCCATGCAGAGCGGGCACAGCCCCACTGCACGGGAAAATAATATTTTTTCCCGGAATTCAGCAACTTTGCAAAAAGTGCACACTGAGTAAGTCCAATAATTAGGACTTCTTTCAAATACTTATATGTGACAGGTTAGTTGCACTCCCTTCTGCCTATTCACAGAAGCCTTTGTATTTTGTGAAGGAGTTCACATAATACAAAGGCTTCTGTGAATGGGCAAAAGGAGAGGGGTGGGCGTAGCAGTTTGGCAGTGAGAAGCACACAGAGCAGCTATGCTTGCCCCTCCCTTCTGCTGCCTATTCACAGAAGTCTTTGTATATTAGGTCACATAATACAAAAGGCTTCTGTGAGTGGGCAGAAGGAGAGAAGGGGCGGGCATAGCAGTTTGGCAGTGAGAGAAGCGTGAAGCACACAGAGCAGCTATGCGCGCCCCTCCCTTCTGCTGCCCATTCACAGAAGCCTTTGTATTTTGTGAAAGAGGTCACATAATACAAAGGCTTCTGCGAATGGGCATAAGGAGAGGAGGGGTGGGCATAGCAGTTTCAGCGTAAGAGATCAGCACAGGAGCTCCAGAAGTTATCTTCCTGGAACACAAACCTGTCGGATGCGAAGAGATAAGTCTACAGGTGACAGGCACCTGGTTAGTCTTAACTCATGCCTGCAGTTTTTACAAAGTAGCTGAAGCAGCTTTAAAGCAGCTGATCAGCAAGGTGACACCCCTGCAGATTAGCACAATTCCCACTTTGTCTCTAAAACATAACACCTCTAAACAAAGTAGACCCTCATGGACCTTGTTCTGAACGTAGCTGTCCCACAGAGTGGAGCTTCACTTTCAACATACAAATCTTAAACGTTTTAGGCGTTTGTGCTACTTTAAATACCTTCATGCTGGGGCTGTTTCCATCATACCTATTCTCCCTTCTCTCTTCCAAGCTGTACAAAACAGAATCCACAAGTTGCTTCAGGCTGGTTTTAAAGCTGTAGATGTAGCTGTCCCAACAGTCCTCTCGGCTACTGACATGCCAGGTTTTCAGGTCAAAACATACCTAAACATATTACTAAATTACACACACAGCAACATTATAAATTAGTTAAAAGCAGATCAATGGCAAAAAAAAAGTAAATAAGGAAAAAAAAAAAAAAAGGAAGGGGGTGGAAAAAAAAAATAATAATAATAAAAAATAAGGGTGGTGGGAGAGAAATACACTGGCAAGTCATTCGCTCTGAGAAACTGATGTGGACTGCCCATATGGACTTTGTATCAACGTCATACAGAACCCATTAATAAATGTAACAATCAAGCTTATTGATTGGTCGTACTCTTCATACCAATACCTTCTGCACTTCTAGTTTATCTCTGTAGTCTGCTTTAGAGTGGCTGTAAACCTAACAAATGAAAAATGAACAAAACATATCCTTCTATATTGTGTACTTGCCTCAATCCAGAGCACAGAGTGTGATTTCTGCCGGCTCTCTTCCTTCTGCATGAGTCTATGCCACTAGAAAATCCCAGGAGAAATCAGCCCCCCCCCCAGTATGCAAACAGTGACTGAGACTCAGCTTTGCATGTCTCCTGATAAGACTGAGGGGGGTGTGTCCATTGCCTCCACTCAAGTCTCAGATTACATTCAGCTGCCAGCTCTATGCTGTGTGACATCAGCTTCCCGCCCCCTGCCTTTTGACAGCTCAGAAACGCTGTGTAAATTCTGGACTTTGAATGGCTGTAAAGGAGAGATGGCTGAAAAGAGGTACAACTTACGTAGGAGGATTTGGTTCATCTCTGTGTATCACCCGAGGTCAATCATTTCACGGGGTATATGGAAGGGTTTAAAATTTACCACGTACAGAGATGAGACCAACTTTATCATTTTCAACATTGGAGCTTCAAAAATGTTAAAAACCAAAATACTGAAAAATCTGTGCCTGTGCTGCCCCTTCTTCTAGAAAAAGGAATGGTCCTTTACTGCAATTTACCATATCCTATCCAGAAAAACAAGATCCCCTGTAATCCCCACCCCCACCACACCGAACTAATCTAACCATGGTACAACACAAAATAGGTTTTTCTAATGCAGTGGTCTCCAAACTGTGGCCCTTTGATGGGGCACTCCTCCTCCCACTGACCCCAAGGATGGGGGGGCACTCCTCCTCCCACTGACCCCAAGGACGGGGGGGGGGGGGGACGGACACTCCTCCTCCCACTGACCCCAAGGATGGGGGGGGACGGACACTCCTCCTCCCACTGACCCCAAGGATGGGGGGGGGGGGGGACAGACACTCCTCCTCCCACTGACCCCAAGGACGGGGGGGGGGGGGGGGACGACACTCCTCCTCCCACTGACCCCAAGGACGGGGGGGGGGGGACGACACTCCTCCTCCCACTGACCCCAAGGACGGGGGGGGGGGGACGACACTCCTCCTCCCACTGACCCCAAGGACGGGGGGGGGGGGACAACACTCCTCCTCCCACTGACCCCAAGGACGGGGGGGGGGGGGGGGGGAACGACACTCCTCCTCCCACTGACCCCAAGGACGGGGGGGGGGGGGGGCGGACGACACTCCTCCTCCCACTGACCCCAAGGACGGGGGGGGGGGGGTTGACACTCCTCCTCCCACTGACCCCAAGGACGGGGGGGACGGGACAGGGGGGACGACACTCCTCCTCCCACTGACCCCAAGGACGGGGGGGGGGGGGGGGACGACGACACTCCTCCTCCCACTGACCCCAAGGACGGGGGGGGGGTGGGGGGACGACGACGACACTCCTCCTCCCACTGACCCCAAGGACGTGGGGGACGGCACTCCTCCTCCCACTGACCCCAAGGAAGGGGGGGGGGGGGGGACACGACACTCCTCCTCCCACTGACCCCAAGGACGGGGGGGGGGGGGGGGCGACGACGACGACACTCCTCCTCCCACTGACCCCAAGGACGGGGGGGGGGGGGGGGGACGACACTCCTCCCACTGACCCCAAGGACGGGGGGGGGTTGGACGACGACACTCCTCCCACTGACCCCAAGGACGGGGGGGGGGGGGGGCGGCGACGACGACACTCCTCCTCCCACTGACCCCAAGGACGGGGGGGGGGGGGGGGTAGACACTCCTCCTCCCACTGACCCCAAGGACGGGGGGGGGGGGGGGAACAACGACACTCCTCCTCCCACTGACCCCAAGGACGGGACGGGAAGGGGGGGGGGGGGGGGGACAACGACACTCCTCCTCCCACTGACCCCAAGGACGGGGGGGGGGGGGGGGGTGATGGACGACGACACTCCTCCTCCCACTGACCCCAAGGACGGGGGGGGGGGGGGTGACGGACGACGACACTCCTCCTCCCACTGACCCCAAGGACGGGGGGGGGGGGTGACGGACGACGACACTCCTCCTCCCACTGACCCCAAGGACGGGGGGGGGGGAGGGGGGGGGGGGGGGACGGACGACGACACTCCTCCTCCCACTGACCCCAAGGACGGGGGGGGGACGGGGACGGGGGGGGGGACGGGACGGGGGGGGGCGACGACGAGGACACTCCTCCTCCCACTGACCCCAAGGAGGGGGGGGGGGGGCACTCTTCCTCCCACTGACCCCAAGGACGGGGGGGGGGGGGGGGATGCGACTCCTCCTCCCACTGACCCCAAGGACGGGGGGGGGGGGGGGGGTGACGGACGACGACACTCTTCCTCCCACTGACCCCAAGGACGGGGGGGGGGGGCATTCTTCCTCCCACTGACCCCAAGGACGGGGGGGGGGGGCACTCTTCCTCCCACTGACCCCAAGGACGGGGGGGGGGGGCACTCTTCCTCCCACTGACCCCAAGGACGGGGGGGGGGGGCACTCTTCCTCCCACTGACCCCAAGGACGGGGGGGGGGGGGCACTCTTCCTCCCACTGACCCCAAGGACGGGGGGGGGGGGGCACTCTTCCTCCCACTGACCCCAAGGACGGGGGGGGGGGGGCACTCTTCCTCCCACTGACCCCAAGGACGGGGGGGGGGGGGCACTCTTCCTCCCACTGACCCCAAGGACGGGGGGGGGGGGGGCACTCTTCCTCCCACTGACCCCAAGGACGGGGGGGGGGGGGGCACTCTTCCTCCCACTGACCCCAAGGACGGGGGGGGGGGGGCACTCTTCCTCCCACTGACCCCAAGGACGGGGGGGGGCACTCTTCCTCCCACTGACCCCAAGGACGGGGGGGGGCACTCTTCCTCCCACTGACCCCAAGGACGGGGGGGGGCACTCTTCCTCCCACTGACCCCAAGGACGGGGGCACTCTTCCTCCCACTGACCCCAAGGACGGGGGCACTCTTCCTCCCACTGACCCCAAGGACGGGGGCACTCTTCCTCCCACTGACCCCAAGGACGGGGGGGGGCACTCTTCCTCCCACTGACCCCAAGGACGGGGGGGGGCACTCTTCCTCCCACTGACCCCAAGGACGGGGGGGGCACTCTTCCTCCCACTGACCCCAAGGACGGGGGGGGCACTCTTCCTCCCACTGACCCCAAGGACGGGGGGGGCACTCTTCCTCCCACTGACCCCAAGGACGGGGGGGGCACTCTTCCTCCCACTGACCCCAAGGACGGGGGGGGCACTCTTCCTCCCACTGACCCCAAGGACGGGGGGGGCACTCTTCCTCCCACTGACCCCAAGGACGGGGGGGGCACTCTTCCTCCCACTGACCCCAAGGACGGGGGGGGCACTCTTCCTCCCACTGACCCCAAGGACGGGGGGGGCACTCTTCCTCCCACTGACCCCAAGGACGGGGGGGGCACTCTTCCTCCCACTGACCCCAAGGACGGGGGGGGCACTCTTCCTCCCACTGACCCCAAGGACGGGGGGGGCACTCTTCCTCCCACTGACCCCAAGGACGGGGGGGGCACTCTTCCTCCCACTGACCCCAAGGACGGGGGGGGCACTCTTCCTCCCACTGACCCCAAGGACGGGGGGGGCACTCTTCCTCCCACTGACCCCAAGGACGGGGGGGGCACTCTTCCTCCCACTGACCCCAAGGACGGGGGGGGCACTCTTCCTCCCACTGACCCCAAGGACGGGGGGGGCACTCTTCCTCCCACTGACCCCAAGGACGGGGGGGGCACTCTTCCTCCCACTGACCCCAAGGACGGGGGGGGCACTCTTCCTCCCACTGACCCCAAGGACGGGGGGGGCACTCTTCCTCCCACTGACCCCAAGGACGGGGGGGGCACTCTTCCTCCCACTGACCCCAAGGACGGGGGGGGCACTCTTCCTCCCACTGACCCCAAGGACGGGGGGGGCACTCTTCCTCCCACTGACCCCAAGGACGGGGGGGGCACTCTTCCTCCCACTGACCCCAAGGACGGGGGGGCACTCTTCCTCCCACTGACCCCAAGGACGGGGGGGCACTCTTCCTCCCACTGACCCCAAGGACGGGGGGGGCACTCTTCCTCCCACTGACCCCAAGGACGGGGGGGGCACTCTTCCTCCCACTGACCCCAAGGACGGGGGGGGCACTCTTCCTCCCACTGACCCCAAGGACGGGGGGGGCACTCTTCCTCCCACTGACCCCAAGGACGGGGGGGGCACTCTTCCTCCCACTGACCCCAAGGACGGGGGGGGCACTCTTCCTCCCACTGACCCCAAGGACGGGGGGGGCACTCTTCCTCCCACTGACCCCAAGGACGGGGGGGGCACTCTTCCTCCCACTGACCCCAAGGACGGGGGGGGCACTCTTCCTCCCACTGACCCCAAGGACGGGGGGGGCACTCTTCCTCCCACTGACCCCAAGGACGGGGGGGGCACTCTTCCTCCCACTGACCCCAAGGACGGGGGGGGCACTCTTCCTCCCACTGACCCCAAGGACGGGGGGGGCACTCTTCCTCCCACTGACCCCAAGGACGGGGGGGGCACTCTTCCTCCCACTGACCCCAAGGACGGGGGGGGCACTCTTCCTCCCACTGACCCCAAGGACGGGGGGGGCACTCTTCCTCCCACTGACCCCAAGGACGGGGGGGGCACTCTTCCTCCCACTGACCCCAAGGACGGGGGGGGCACTCTTCCTCCCACTGACCCCAAGGACGGGGGGGGCACTCTTCCTCCCACTGACCCCAAGGACGGGGGGGGCACTCTTCCTCCCACTGACCCCAAGGACGGGGGGGGCACTCTTCCTCCCACTGACCCCAAGGACGGGGGGGGCACTCTTCCTCCCACTGACCCCAAGGACGGGGGGGGCACTCTTCCTCCCACTGACCCCAAGGACGGGGGGGCACTCTTCCTCCCACTGACCCCAAGGACGGGGGGGGCACTCTTCCTCCCACTGACCCCAAGGACGGGGGGGGCACTCTTCCTCCCACTGACCCCAAGGACGGGGGGGGCACTCTTCCTCCCACTGACCCCAAGGACGGGGGGGGCACTCTTCCTCCCACTGACCCCAAGGACGGGGGGGGCACTCTTCCTCCCACTGACCCCAAGGACGGGGGGGGCACTCTTCCTCCCACTGACCCCAAGGACGGGGGGGGCACTCTTCCTCCCACTGACCCCAAGGACGGGGGGGGCACTCTTCCTCCCACTGACCCCAAGGACGGGGGGGGCACTCTTCCTCCCACTGACCCCAAGGACGGGGGGGGCACTCTTCCTCCCACTGACCCCAAGGACGGGGGGGGCACTCTTCCTCCCACTGACCCCAAGGACGGGGGGGGCACTCTTCCTCCCACTGACCCCAAGGACGGGGGGGGGCACTCTTCCTCCCACTGACCCCAAGGACGGGGGGGGCACTCTTCCTCCCACTGACCCCAAGGACGGGGGGGGCACTCTTCCTCCCACTGACCCCAAGGACGGGGGGGGCACTCTTCCTCCCACTGACCCCAAGGACGGGGGGGGCACTCTTCCTCCCACTGACCCCAAGGACGGGGGGGGCACTCTTCCTCCCACTGACCCCAAGGACGGGGGGGGCACTCTTCCTCCCACTGACCCCCAAGGACGGGGGGGGCACTCTTCCTCCCACTGACCCCCAAGGACGGGGGGGGCACTCTTCCTCCCACTGACCTCAAGGACGGGGGGGGCACTCTTCACTGCCACTGGCTTCAGTCTTTCACACAGATGCACCTGATCGGACCAACCATTGGGGAGGCGGATGTAAATGGACGTGTGTTCGTTTACACCCGCCAGCATCCAATCCACTAAAAACAGATGAATGGGAGATTCGTTCTCTATCCATCTAGCGGATTGGATGACAGCTGGATGTAAATGAACAGACGGTCCATTTACCTCCAACCACCCATAGAAAACAGCGGGCCGTGTCCGCTCTGCACACGGACCGGTCATCGGCGACCAGTGGACGGGTTCCACCCCACCCCCCGGTGAGCAGATGGATCCACGTGGAGTCCGCTCCATATGAAAGGGGCCTGAACCCTGAAGGACAGTAAACTGGCCGTTTGTTTAGTAAGTTTGGAGACCCCGATCTAGTGGGAAAATATAATATTTCCAAAACTGGAAAACCATTTCTTTCATTTGCAAGAATAATTCACAATGCAGTGTACAGGGACGTTTTGTATCGCTCGAAGCCCGGGACATGTAGTTCTGGGCGTCAGACAGGTAGTTTCTTTTAAAGCGGAGTTCCACCCATTTTTTCATGTTCCTTGCAGCACAATGCTCACCCGCAGAACAGTCTGTAATGGCGATTATTCTATTTTTTTTTCTAAACACCTTATTTTTCTATATGTAGTTCACACGTCTGGTCCCAGCCGCCTAGGCAAGTTCGTCATTAGGCGATCGATTCCCTAGGGCTCCTGGGATATCGCCGTCATCTATCTCATGAACCTTCAGACTACACTTGCCTTCCTTCCGGGTGTTGACAGGTTGCCATAACAACGGGGCGGAACTTCCGCCGACACTGCCATTAAGGCAATCTGTAAGCAACACAGTGCGCCGCGCTATGTCCTTACTGCGCCGGCGCAAAAATCGGGAGGTGCATGCTGGGCAGCTAGGAATCCCAGAAGCAAGTAGGAGAGGCTTCAGATGCCCACACTAGTAATGGCCGCTGCCTGGCTGCTGGGATCCTGTGATGAATGTCATATTTACACGTAAGAAGAATATATATGTATTTATATATACATACATACTTATAACAGTATCCTATTTATATTGTGCAACTAAACAATCACAGGGGTGCCTTTGGAGAAAACTGCCAAGGAGACTGGAGCTCCGCTTTAACCTTTAGCCCTGCTGCGGGCAAGCAATAGGGCTCACCTGTCAAGTGGAAGCATTCAGGTGATTGCTTCCACAGCCCAACCCGCCTCCCCCCCCCACAAACCACCATCCTGCCCGCTGTCTCCTCGGCTTCGCTTGCCCATCCGTGGGCCCGGGACCTGCTCACTTCCAGGTTTCCATTGAAAGATTTCCCGGCCACAAAGGCCGGGAAAGGATGTAATGTGGTGCAATGTGCCCTGTATTACATCCAGTGGAGTACAGGGGAGACATCCAGGGTCTCCAGGGTCTTTTAGACCGTGGAGGTCTCAATAAAGAGAACCGGTTACCAAAAATCATCACATAGCGGACCTTTTGTGTCTTATCTGATGGGAAGGAAGGGAAAAAAAAAAAAAGGGAGTTAAAATGTATTTATTTTTAAATTTAAAAGCACATGCTGCAGCACCGACGCATGAAAAGCTCGTGTGCAATACACGTTACATAACGCCGCAAATGAGAGCAATAATTCCAGCACCAGACATCCTCTAACACTAAACTGATGACCTGTAGGGGGCTTCAAAAGCGTCACCTATAGAAAATATAGGGTTACTAAAGTTTGTCAACATTTCACTAGGGCATGCAAATTCAAGGTTTGACATGTTGGATATTTGGCACAACCTCCTCTTTTATAGTTTCCAAAAAAAAAAAAAAAAAAGGGGGTAATTTATTTTTATTTTTTGTGCCTTCAACTTAAGTGCATTTTTTACTGAAATTTTGGGTTTCCTAGACCTTTCTGGTAATACCGTGTGACACAATAAATTGGAACTACCACTATTTTATTCTCTAGGGTCTCTGCTTTCAAAAAAATATATCATGTTTTGGGGGTTTTATGTAATCTTCAAGCCTAAAATGATTTTTTAAACGTGCAGAAAAATGCAAAAACAGCAAAAGGGATAAAGGATAAGCCGGACACTCCCCTTTTCCTGACAAGCACCCAATCGGTGCTCATTACACTGCAAGGTCCCCCCTCCCTGCTAGTCCCCGGGTGCGGTACGGGAGACAGGCGGGGAGGAGGAGATAAACAGCGCAATGTTAAAATTATTACACGTTCAAGTCATCATAAAACCCCTTTTGCTTTTAAAATCCCCCAACATTCCGGCATCTCAGATTTAAATGCGGTTTTGGTTAAAATTTATATTTTTTATCTGGACTGTCATGAAGGACAAGTAGATTGGGACCCCGGACAAGTAGTTTTTTCAAAAAATTCCACACCTCTGAGTGGACTACAGCCTATAAAAGTGGTTGTAAAGACTCAAGGTTTTTTTTTTACCTTCATGCATTCTACACATGAAGGTAAACTCTGTGCAGCATCCCCAGCCCCCCTTAATACTCACCTAAGCCCCCTCTCGATCCGGTGATGTGCAGTGGAGTCTCGCCTAGCTCGGGACCCCCTCTCCTCACTGGCGGAGACAAAAGCGGGAGCCATTGGCTCCCACTGCTATCAATCACAGCTAGTGAGCCAATGAGAAGAGAGCTGGATGGGGTTGACATGCGGCTCCGTGTGTGCATAGATGCACAGAGCACTGGATGCCCCCATTGCAAGCTGCTTGCTGTGGGGGCACCCGACAGGAGGGAGGAGCCGGGGAACCAGCAGGGACCCAAGAAGAGGAGGATCTAAGTTGCTCTGTGCAAAACATCTGCGCACACAGCAGGTAAGTATAGACATTTTTTTTTCTAAAAAAAAATAAAAAAATATAAAGAACCATTAGAATCATTTTAAGTTGCCCCAATTTGCATCTCAAGCTGATTAGAACTGAATCTGCCAATTAAAGCAGAGCTCCACCCAAATTTTAAAGGTACCCGCTCCCACTTCCGCTGTGATCGCCTAGGCCAGGGGTAGGCAACCTGCGGCTCTCTAGCTGTTGTGGAACTACATTTCCCATGAGGCATTGCAACAATTCAAGACTGACAGTTACAGCTATGACTTGCAGAGGCATGATGGAGCTTGTAGTCCTGCAGCTCTCAGGTTGCCTACCCCTGGCCTAGGCAATTGGAAGCAGAAGTTGTCCTCCCCCCGTAGTCTTCTGGGACAAATGACAGGTCCCAGAAGACAACAGGACCATTCACAAAGCGCAGCGCTTCTCACGCATGTGCAGTGGGCACCCGGCTGTGATGAAGATGTATGTTTCACATACATTGTGTCCCGAGTGCTTTGTCCGGCGCCCTGCCTGCATTTTTACTGTTCTTTCTGCCTGGAAACTGAGAAACGTCCATGGCGTCCAAAAAGCGTCCCTTTAGGTCAGACGCGGTTTTAGACCGGCTAGAGAACAGCGATAGTAAATCAGAACCACTTGCAGGATTGAGTGATAATGATTGGTGGGGGAAATTCCTCATCAGACACTGAAAACGATTCTGCGACTGAGCTCAGCGATGTGCCAACTTGGCGCTATATTTCACATTTCAGTGTTTTTGTTTTGATTATATTATTGAATTAAATTTATTATATTATTTTTATGATTATTTATTAAATTATAATTTATGATTTCGTGTTTCAAATTTTATCATACTCGGGATGTTTACTAGACTCTTGTTCAGACAGATTTCAGTGAGTTATTCCTAAAAATTACAGCCTACAATAAAAAAAAAAAAAATATTTCCATGCAAAAAAATGTACCGCTTTGAGCACAGAAATATGGACATAATCAGACCGCTAGGGAGGTTAACCTCCCTGGCGGTATGATTATTTCAGATTTTTGGTGCTGAAAGCAGTACCATTTTTTTGCATGGAAATATGTATTTTTTTTATTGTAGGCTGTAATTTTTAGGAAAAACTCACTGAAATCTGTCCGAACAAGAGTCTAGTAAACATCCCGGGGAGGATAAAATTTGAAACACAAAATCATAAATTATAATTTAATAAATAATCATAAAATAATATAAAAATAATAAAAAATTTAATTCAATAATATAATCAAACCAAAAACACTGAAATGTGAAATAGAGCGCCAAGTTCGCACATCGCTGAGCTCAGTTGCAAAATCGTTTTCAGTGTCTGATGACGAATTTCCCCCACGAATCATTATCACTCAATTCTGCAAGTGGTTCTGATTTACTATCACTGTTCTCTAGCTGATCTAAACCGCTTTTGAACTAAAGGGACACTTTTTGGACGCCATGGACGTTTCTCAGTTTCCAGGCAGAAAGAACAGACAAAATGCAGGCAGGGCGCCGGACAAAGCACTCGGGACAAAATGTATGTGAAATTGGTTGAGACAGCAATGTTTTACTATGTAAAATGTAAAAAAAAAAAAAAGACATTTTTTAAAATTTTTAAATTTCCCGCCGCCGGCGGCGCCCGTACGTCCCGACGTCACAGGGACAGGACACAGAAGCCGGATGCCGGCATCGGCCGGAGGAGATGGCCGGGGACGCTGCAGGGGACACATCGTGGGAGCGCAGGGTAAGGTAAGTGAAGAACACATGCCGGAGCAGCGCCGCATGGTATTCCCGAGTGTAGCTCGGGGTTACCGCTTTTGGTACTGAAATGTTACCCCGAGCTACACTCGGGAATACCGCCAGGGAGGTTAACAGACATGCAGGAAACCACATTACACATTTTTGTGCGCTTCCATTGCATGGGGTCTAGTCTTTCGCTTTTTGAAAAATGTACACAAAAATGTAACACAATGACAACACAAAGGAAAAAAAACAAAAAACACTAAAGACATGCACAGATGGGATGAGGCCTCAAAGTGAATATATTACAGACATTGAAAGGATAAGCGCACTTTAGGAGAAGGTGCACTTACCTTCTCGCCCCATGCCCTGACCTAAACAAACCCCTCCCTCCCCTTTTCCAAATGCATACTTACCTAGAGCACCGCTGGTTTTGACCGGTGTGAGCAGCTGGTTGCAGCCGCCGAGCCCGCACACTTCAATGACGCCTATCTGCACAGCCGGCGATGAAAGGTGGTGATTGCACGCAGCGCAATCGCTAGCCAGGAATAGCTGGAGCTGCCGACAACCTGTCATTGATGTGTATGGGCTCGGCGGTTGCAGCTGTCCGCTCGCAGCAAAAACAGCAGCAGGAATCAGACTTGACAAAACGCCCGTGTGAATGTAGCCTTCAAATCGCATGACAATTCGTACCCCATTGTCAGCAATGGAACCGTTCGAATCGGTGCGACTCTGTCCTGTGCTATTTTTGGTGATTTCATGTGCGACACATGAAGTGGCACAGATGTCAGGAAAGCTATACAGGTGAAACTAGAAAAATGAGAATACGGTGCAAAAGTTCATTTATTTCAGTGCAGCAACTTAAAAGGTGAAACTAATATATGAGACTCATTACATGCAAAGCAAGATAGTTCCAGCCGTGATTTGTCATCATTGTGATGATTATGGCTTACAGCTCATGAAAACCCCAAATCCACAATCTCAGAAAATGAGAATATTGTGAAAAGGTGGAATAATCTCGGCTCAAAGTGTCCCACTCTAATCAGCTCATTCAGCCATAACACCTGCAAAGGGTTCCTGAGCCTTTAAATGGTCTCTCAGTCTGGTTCAGTAGGAATCACAATCATGGGAAAGACTGCTGACCTGACACCATCACTGACACCCTCCATAAGGAGGGAAAGCCTCAAAAGGGAATTGC
This sequence comes from Staurois parvus, assembly GCF_062004578.1. Classification (NCBI taxonomy): domain Eukaryota; kingdom Metazoa; phylum Chordata; class Amphibia; order Anura; family Ranidae; genus Staurois; species Staurois parvus. The sequence goes on from NW_028320597.1 coordinate 117,135, forward strand.
AGAAGAAGTTGGATGTTCCCAAAGTGCTGTATCAAAGCACATTAATAGAAAGTTATGTGGAAGGAAAAGTGTGGAAGAAAAAGGTGCACAAGCAGCAGGGATGACCGCAGCCTGGAGAGGATTGTCAGGAAAAGGCCATTCAAAAGTGTTGGGGACTTTCACAAGGAGTGGATTGAGGATGGAGTCAGCGCATCAAGAGCCACCACACACAGACGGATCCTGGACATGGGCTTCAAATGTCGTATTCCTCTTGTCAAGCCGCTCCTGAACAACAAACAACGTCAGAAGCGTCTTACCTGGGCTAAAGAAAAACAGACCTGGTCTGCTGCTCAGTGGTCCAAAGTCCTCTTTTCTGATGAGAGCAACTTTTGCATGTCATTTGGAAACCAAGGACCCCGAGTATGGAGGAAGAATGGAGAGGCCCAAGGACCCCGAGTATGGAGGAAGAATGGAGAGGCCCAAGGACCCCAAGTATGGAGGAAGAATGGAGAGGCCCAAGGACCCCGAGTATGGAGGAAGAATGGAGAGGCCCAAGGACCCCGAGTATGGAGGAAGAATGGAGAGGCCCAAGGACCCCAAGTATGGAGGAAGAATGGAGAGGCCCAAGGACCCCAAGTATGGAGGAAGAATGGAGAGGCCCAAGGACCCAGAGTATGGAAGAAGAATGGAGAGGCACAAGGACCCCGAGTATGGAGGAAGAATGGAGAGGCACAAGGACCCCGAGTATGGAGGAAGAATGGAGAGGCACAAGGACCCCGAGTATGGAGGAAGAATGGAGAGGCCCAAGGACCCCAAGTATGGAGGAGGAATGGAGAGGCACACACTGCAAGATGCTTGAAGTCCAGTGTGAAGTTTCCACAGTCTGTGTTGATTTGGGGAGCCATGTCATCTGCTGGTGTTGGTCCACTGTGCTTCATTAAGTCCAGGGTCACCGCAGCCGTCTACCAGGAGATTTTGGAGCACTTCATGCTTCCTTCTGCAGACGACCTTTATGGGGATGCTGACTTCATTTTCCAGCAGGACTTGGCTCCGCCCACACTGCCAAAAGCACCAAAACCTGGTTCAATGACCGTGGGATTACTGTGCTTGATTGGCCAGCAAACTCGCCTGACCTGAACCCCATAGAGAATCTATGGGGCATTGCCAAGAGAAAAATGAGAGACATGAGACCGAACAATGCAGAAGAGCTGAAGGCCGCTATTGAAGCATCCTGGTCTTCCATAACACCTCATCAGTACCACAGGCTGATAGCTTCCATGCCACGCCGCATTGAGGCAGTAATTGCTGCAAAAGGGGCCCCAACCAAGTACTGAGTACATATGCAGCTTCTACTTTTCAGAGGTGCGATATTGTTCTATGTACAATCCGTGTTTTATTGATTGCATGGAATATTCTCATTTTCTGAGATTGTGGATTTGGGGTTTTCATGAGCTGTAAGCCATAATCATCACAATGATGACAAATCACGGCTGGAACTATCTTGCTTTGCATGGAATGAGTCTCATATATTAGTTTCAGCTTTTAAGTTGCTGCACTGAAATCAATGAATGAATGCACCAGATTCTCATTTTTCGAGTTTCACCTGTATATGAAATCGCACCGGGTCCACGGATATGAAATTGCACTACTTCAAGTGACGTAGCACAATTTCAATGTTGCATTTGGGGCTAAGGCCTCGCTTTCCAGCACAAAGCCTAGTTCCCCACGACGGCAGTTCACACCACGGCAAGATTTCAATAAAGCTCTTACAAAAGAAGAAAACGGTGCAGTCGGCTGATGTGAATGAGCCCTCAATGCTCAGTTGCTACTTTGTGACAATATTAGGGTTGCACCAATATTTTTTTTTTTTTTTATAAATCATCGATTACCAATACTTGTACTCAAGTACTCGCAGATACCTCTGCAGTGCGATTGGAGCAGATACAAAATGAATGGGCTCAAATTGCACTGAAAAGCATCTTATGCGATTTGAACAGGAATGGGGTACGATTTCCGTCCGAATTGCATGCGCTTTCTCGCACCTTTCCTTTGTGAGCCCCGGCTTGTCATAGTGACGTCACACAGGAGCGGTGCGGGAAACTTCCCTGCATGACAGTTTCCTCCAGCTCCCAATCCCACTGCGGATACTGGCAGCCGCGGTTTGGGTTCCATATGCCCCTTGCTGAAAAGGCCAGTTATAGGTTGGGGCAGTTGTGATTTGTAAAACCCCGACAGGCAGCGTGGCCCCCTCACATTGCTAGCATGTTGCTATGGAGCTCCAGCCCTTTCCCTTTGTTGGTACTGTTTGAAAACCCCCCTTAGCCAGCATTCCCGTCCTGTTTCTAGCATGTTGCTATGGAGCTCCAGCCGTTTCCCTTTGTTTGTACTGTTTGAACCCCCCCCATAGCCAGCATTCCCCTGACTTGTTGCTAGCATGTTGCTATGGAGCTCCAGCCGTTTCCCTTTGTTTGTACTGTTTGAAAACCCCCCATAGCCAGCATTCCCCTGTCCTGTTGCTAGCATGTTGCTATGGAGCTCCAGCCATTTCCCTTTGTACTGTTTGAAAATCCCCCATAGCCAGCATTCCTGTCCTGTTGCTAGCATGTTGCTATGGAGCTCCAGCTGTTGATGCCCGCCTCCGCCATGACAACAGCCACACATGGGCAGTGCACCATCTGCTCCATTGCTGAACTCGGCACCACTGCAACAGGGGAAGGAGTGCACGTGTAGTGTTTGAATCTGAAGGAATGCGCTCCAGAGGCGAGCATCAACAGCCGAAGCACCATAGCAACGTCCTAGCAACAAGTCAGGGGAACGTTCACTATGGGAGGTTTTTCCTACAGGCGCCTGGAGCTCCAGCCATTGACAGTCACCTCCACCATCACAAAAGTGCATCCCATTCAAGCACTGCAAATGCACGCTCTCTCCCGTTTCCACAAAACAGGGTAGTTAGTGTACCGGGCATGTGCGATTTCTGTCTGAATCGCATGCGGTTTCCCTGAGATTTGAGCCATTAATTTTGTATGGACTCAATTTGCCCTGCAAAGGTATCGTTTTAAGTATCGGAGCGTTTACACGATTACAAGCAGTCATGCGAATGCTCAGCACCCAAAAAGGGAAGTTCCGCTTTAATACTTTGTCCCACGCTCCCCATTAGGGATTAGCACCTTTGGGGAGCGGGTACCAGAATTTGACAGTTACCCGCTCCCACTTCGATTTCCTAGGTCAGGGGTAGGCAACCTGCGGCTCTCCAGCTGTTGCAGGACTACAAGTCCCATCATGCCTGTGCAAGTCATAGCTGTAACTGTCAGTTTTGTAATGTTGCAATGCCTCATGGGAAATGTAGTTCCACAACAGCTATAGAGCCGCAGGTTGCCTACCGCTGGCCTAGGAAGTTGTCCTCCCCCCTCCCTCTTCGTAGTCTTCTGGGACACGTAACAGGTCCCAGAAGACTATGGGGCCATTCACAACCAGGAGGACACCACTGGACCGAGGGACAGGTACAGCTTTGTAGCTGCTGACTTTTTTTTTTTTCAGCTGGAACTCATTTTGCAGTGACAGTTGAGCCGAATCTGCTGCTGAAATCCCCAAGCATGGTAGCACGTTTCTGCCTCACAAATTGTGAAGTTGCCCCCCCCTCCATCCCTGTAGTCTTCTGGGACACGTGGCAGGTCCCAGAAGACTATGGGGCCATTCACAAAGCACAGCGCTTCTCACGCATGCGCAGTGGGTACCCGGCTGTGAAGCCGCAAGCTCTCACAGCCGGGTGCCCACACTAAAGATGTCGGCGTCGGGGAGAGAAGACGGCCGGTGAAACCATCCGTGGTGAGGACACTGCTGGACCGAGGGACAGGTAAGTGGCTGCATTTTAAAAGTCAGCAGCTACGGTTTTTGTAGCTGCTGACTTTTTTCTTCAGCTGAAACTCAGCTTTAAGACATTCACATTCATTAGATCCAATTTCAATTCCCAAATCGCAGCGGTGCGAGCCAGGGGCTTAACGTGCGATTTGCTGCGGCGCGATTTCTAAAGTAGTTCTTGCGTGACTTTTTCTGCAGTTTTGTTGCAATTTCACATCCATACAATAGAATGGAAATCGCTCTGCAAATTGCAACAAGCTGTTGAAAATCTTTACAAGTAGCAATAAAGTCTTCAGAAATCGCACACAAATCGCGCAATTTTAAAGCACGGCGATGGGACTGGTGACTAAAGCCGGAGAGCGCACAATCTGGTGCGGCTCTGCATAGAAACCAATCAGCTTCCTGGTTTTATTGCCAAAGCTTAATTGAACAAGCTGAGTTTAGAAGCCGATTGGCCGCCATGCACGGCTGCACCAGGTTTAGTAAATCTCCCCCATAGTGACACTTCAGTCACGTCACATCACCGCAGTGTGGTGCAGCACGCTGCCTAAAAACATTCAGACATGCGGCATTTTACCACAGCTCGCCGCACATCACTCACCCAATCTCCTGCTCCCCCTGGCACTCCCCTATGCTCCAGCAGTGGACTGGCCCTCGGGGGCCCTCACATCCAATCCAGGGCTCTGCATTGTTCTTGATGTCAGAGGGCATCCGACCACCAGAGCATAGAAGTGGCTGGAAGGACAGGTCCACCAGTGCAGAGGGAGCCTGCGGGAGCAGAGGTTCAGGTAAGCAAGACTGATTTTCACGGTCCCTTAGACCTAAATCAGCATTTAACCCTTGCAGTATGGGGGGGGGGGGGGCACCAATGTCAGGTAGAATTCTTTCCCCATAGTTCAAATCTGCATAATACCCTTGTTATAGGTGTAGGCTATTCACACCCCTCCTGAAGCCGGACTGAAAATCTCCCAGGGTTTGTGTTCCCCACCCACATCTGGCCTGGTTGTTAGGGCATCGCTAGGATGCTCCCAGCCATTACTGGTCGCCCCCATCATCACAGGAGCATGCTCTCCAAATCAAACCCCCTCTGCTGCGCCTGCACGCTCGTGGAAAATGAAGAATGCACCGGCAGCAATCTGAGCTGGAGAGAGAACTTGCTCTACTGATGTTGTCCAGTAATGGCTGGGAGAGTCATAGCAACAAGGCGGGACAGGGGGCCTGCCATCTTTGCAAATTTTTCACCAAGGCTTTGGGAGGTTAAAAAAAAAAAATGGCATAAATAAAAAAAAAAAAATAAAAAAAAAGTTCAAATTTGCACAATGCCCTTGTTATAGGTGTAGGCTATTCACACCCCTCCTGAAGCCGGACTGAAAATCTCCCAGGGTTGGTGTTCCCCACCCACATCTGGCCTGGTTGTTAGGGAATCGCTAGGATGCTCCCAGCCATTACTGCTCACCCCCATCATCACAGGAGCATGCTCTCCAAATCAAACCCCCCTCTGCCGCTCCTGCACGCTCGTGGCTGCAGTGATGGAGGAGAAAATGAAGAATGCACCTGCAGCAATCTGAGCTGGAGAGAGAGCTTGCTCTGCCGATGGTGGGCAGTAATGGCTGGGAGAGTCATAGCAACAAGGCGGGACAGGGGGCCTGCCATCTTTGCAAATGTTTCACCAAGGCTTTGGCAGGTTAAAAAAAAATGGCGTACACCTCTTTAGTCAGAGCTGCCCTTTTTTTTTTTTTAATCTAAAAGCTTCTCTTAACTGCATAGGCAGCTTTTTTTTTGTTTTTTGGAAAGGTGAACTAACCCTCTAGCACAGGGGTGGGCAACTGTGGCCCTCCAGCTGTTGTAGAACTACAAGTCCCATGAGGCATTGCAAAACTGAGTTACAAGCATGACTCCCAAAGGCAGAGGCATGATGGGACTTGTAGTTCACCAACAGCTGGAGGGCCACCCCTGCTCTAGCACCATGGCAAAATGGGAGTGTATGTGCAGTGTCTGAATCTGATGGCGTGCGCGCTCTTGTGATGGCACAGATAGGCATCAATGGCCGTAGCGTAATAGCAACGTCCTAGCAACAAGAAGGGACAATGCCAGCTGTCGGAGTTTTTCGGTCGGGCTCCAGCCACCGCCACAAGAGCGCGCTCCCTCTGATTCAAACACCAGGAATGCACTGATATCTTTTTTACCGGCGGGTACGAGTGCCGGAACTTTCGGTCAAGTACTCACCGTCCCCTAGTACCGATACCTTTGCCGGAGCGATCTGAGCAGCTTGGGATTGAATAGCAGCATGCGATTTGAATAGGAATGCGATTCCTGTCTGAATTAAAAGCTCCTGTGTGGACATCGGCTGGTCATAGTGACACTGAGCCTGAGTTCACACAGGAAACCTACCTGCATGACGGGTTCCTCCAGCGGGCACCGGCAGCCGCGGCTTGGGCTTCATGAGCTCCTTGCTGCAAAGGCCAGATATCGGTTGGGGCAGTTGCCCTTTGTACAGTTTGAACCCCCCCATAGCCAGCATTCCCCCTGACCTGTTGCTAGCATGTTGCTATGGAGCTCCAGCCGTTTCCCTTTGTTGGTACTGTTTGAAAGCCCCCCCATAGCCAGCATTCCCGTCCTGTTGCTAGCATGTTGCTATGGAGCTCCAGCCGTTGATGCCCGCCTCCGCCATCACAACAGCCACACATGGGCAGTGCACCATCTACTCCATTGCTGAACTCAGCACCACTGCAACAGGGGAAGGAGTGCACGTGTAGTGTATGAATCTGAAGGAATGCGCTCCTGTGATGGCAGAGGCGAGCATCAACAGCTGAAGCACCATAGCAACGTCCTAGTAACAAGTCGGAGGACCGTTAGCTATGGGAGTTTTTCCAACAGGCACCTGGAGCTCCAGCCATTGACAAGTCACCTCCACCATCACAAAAGCGCATCCAGTTCAAGCACTGCAAATGCACGCTCTCTCCCGTTTCCACAAAACAGGGTAGTTAGTGCACCGGGCATGTGCGATTTCCGTCCGAATCGCATGTGGTGAAGGTGGAGGCGAGCATGAACTGCTTTATCACCACAGCCACAGGAACGGGGAATGTTCGCTATGGGGGTTTTGTCCAACAGGCACCTGGAGCTCCAGCCGTTGATTCTCACCTCAACCATCAGAAAAGTGCATCTTCCCCAATTCAAGCACTGCGAAAGCACGCCCTCCCGTTGCCAGGAAACAGGGCACGTGCGGTATTTGAATCCAAGAGACCGCATGCTGTCTGATGGTGGCAGTATGGAGCCATCAATGGCTGGAGCTCCAGAAGCCTGCCTGAAGAACTCCCATAGTAGATGCTCCCCCCCCAATTTGTTGCTAGGACATTGCCATGGCGGCGCTCCAGCCATTGATACTTGCCTCCGCCATCACAAGAACGCACTCTCTCAGATTCAAATACCGCGAACGCACGCTCTCCTGTTTCTTTGGCACTGCGCTCTTGTCAAAAAGGTACAAAGTCCACCGTGCACGTGCGGTGTAGTGTGTGCTCATGCGATAATGGCGGTATGGAGCCATCAATGGCTGGAGTGCCAGAAGCCTGCCTGAAGAACTCCCATAGTAGATGCTCCCCCCCCCCCATATTTGTTGCTAGGACATTGCTATGGCGCTCCAGCCGTTGATGCTTGCCTCCACCATCACAAGAACGCACGCTCTCAGATTCAAATACCGCGAACGTACGCTGTGCTGTTCCTTTGACACTGCGCTCTTGACAACAAGGTAGATAGCGTACCGTGCACGTGCGGTGTAGTGTGTGTGCTCCTGCGATGGTGGCAGTGAGCATCAAGAGCTGGAGCTCCAGAAGCCTGCCTGAAAAACTCACAGCCAACGTTCCCGTCCTGTTGCTAGGACACACCAGTCGTTCATGCCCGCCTCCAACAAAAGAGGACACCCTCTCTGATTCAAACGGTGCAAATGTGCAGTGCACCATCCCCTTTGCCATGGTGCTGAGCTCACCACCATGGCAACATGGAAGTTTTTTGTGCTGTGTCTAATTTGAAGGAGTGCATTTTGTGACTGCGGAGGGGAGCATCAATGGCTGGCGTGCCATAGAGACAGTCCTAGCAACAGGATGGGAATGGCGGCCATGGGGTTTTTTTTTGGGGGGGTAGACTTCTGGAGCTCCAGTCACTGATGACCACCATCGCTCTCTGATTCACATCTACCCTGTTGTCATGGTGAGGAACACAGCACCCTAGAAATGGGAGCGAGTGCATTCGCGGTGTTTGAATCAGAGAGCGCTCTTCTGATGGTGGTGACGAGCATCAGCGGCTGGAGGTCCTGAAGCCCGACCACAGAAATCCCATAGCTGGCATTCCCCCATCCTGTTACTAGGACGTTGCTATGAAACTCAGTGCTCTGCTCAACACCATGGCAACCTGGGAGAGAGAGTGTGTAGTGTTTGAATCTGAGGGAGTGTACCCTTGCAGTTGTGGAGGTGAGCATCAATGGCTGGCACACCATAGCAACGACCTAGCAACAGGACAGGGGAATGCCAGCTACGGGGTTCTGGAGCTCGGATTGTGAAGACTTACCTCCACCCTCCCAAGAGTGCACTCTCTCCCCCGTTGCCAAGGCACTGAGCTCAATACCGTGACAACAGCATAGATGGCACCCTGCACATGTGTGCCATTTGAGTCTGAAGAACAGCGTGCTCTTCTCATGGTGGAGGCAAGCACCTACAACTTGAGGCCCATAGCAACATCCTAGCAACAGGATGGGGGAACACTGGGTGTGGGATTTTTTTCAGGCAAGCTTCTGTAGGTGCATTCTTATGATGGCTGAATGTCCAGAAGCCTACCCGAAAACGCCCCACTGCCGACATTTCCCTGTTGCTAGGGTTCTCATCACCATGGCTACAGGGGAAGAGAATGCATGTGCAGTGTTTGAATCGGAGGGAATGGGCCTCATACGTTGGAGGAGGAGAGAAACAATGGCTGGGGCAGCATAGTAACGTCCTAGCAACGGGGCAGCCTAGGAAACCTCAGCTGTGGGAGTTTTTCAGGCAGGCTTCTGGAAGCTGCGCTCTTGATCGCAGAGGTGAGCATCGATGGCTGGAGTTCCAGAAGCCTGCCTGAAAAATCACGGTGCTCCCCCGTCCTGTTGCCAAGACGTGTCTATGGTGCTCAAGCAACTGATGCCCGCCTCCACCATCAGAAGAGCACTCTATCCTTATGCCTCAAATGTGTGCGACCTACGCTGTTGTCATGGCATTAATCGTTGCCCTGTCTTGTTGCTAGGACGTTGATATGGTGCTCAAGCCGTTGATGCCCGTCCCTGCCATCAGAACACACTTTCCTTCAGACTCAAATGCCGCACATGTGCAGTGTGCTATCTACACTATTGTCACGGCATGGAGCGTTCCCCCATCTGGTTGCTAGGACATTGCTATGGTGCTCCAGAAGTGGATGCCCTTCCCTGCCATCAGAAGAGCACACTTTCCTTCAGACTCAAATGCCGCACATGTGCAGTGTGCTACCTACAATGTTCTCATGGCATTGAGCGCTCCCCGTCCTGTTGCTAGGACGTTGCTATGCTGCTCAAGCCGTTGATGCCCACCCCGGCCATCACAAGAGCACGCTTTCCTTCAGAATCAAATGCCACACATGTGCACTGTGCTACCTACGTTGTTCTCATGGCACTGAGCACTACCCCCCCCCCCCATCCTGTTGCTAAGACGTTGCTATGGTGCTCAGGCCGTGGACACCCACCCCGGCCATCAGAAGAGCACGCATTCCTTCAGACTAAAATGGCGCACACGTGACGTATGCTATCTACACTGTTGTCATGGCATTAAACGTTCCCCCGTCCCGTTGCTAGGACATTGCTATGGTGCTCAAGCGGTTGATGCCCACCCTGGCCATCAGAAGAGCACGCTTTACTTCAGAACCAAATGCCACACCTGAAGTATGCCATCTACACTGTTGTCACGGCATTGAGCGTTCACCCGTCCTGTTACTAAGACGTTGCTATGCTGCTCAAGCCCTTGACGCCCACCGTGACCATCAGAAGACCACTTTCTTTCAGATTCAAATGCCACACATGTGCACTGTGCTACCTACATTGTTCTCATGGCATTGAGCATCCCCCATCCTGTTGCTAGGACGTTGCTATGGTGCTCAAGCCGTTGATGCCTGCCCCCGCCATCAGAAGAGCACGCTTTTCTTCAGACTAAAATGCCGCACATGTGAAGTATGCTATCTACACTGTTGTCACGGCATTGAGTGTTCTCCCGTCCTGTTGCTAGGACGTTGCTATGGTGCTCAAGCCATTGATGCCTGCCCCCGCCATCAGAAGAACACGCTTTCCTTCAGACTAAAATGCCGCACATGTGAAGTAGCCATCTACACTGTTGTCACGGCATTGAGTGTTCTCCCGTCCTGTTACTAGGGCGTTGCTATGGCGCTCCAGCAGCAGATGCTCGCCTCCAACATTCCAATACTGCACTCAGATTCTGCCGCACACATACACTGTGCGCCATTCACCCTGAGCTCATCACCATGGCTACAGGGCAGAGAACCCATGTGCTGTGTTTGAATAGGAGGGAGCGGGCCTCATGTGATAAGGAGGCAAGAAAGAATGGCTGGTGTGCCATAGTAACACCCTAGCAACAGCGTAATCCAGGGAATCTCATCCCTGGGAGTTTTTCGGGCAGCCTTCTGGAGGGGGAGGGTATTGATTATCGATCAGGAGTACAAGGGCAGGTCCGGGGTAAAGGCGGAATAACCCTTTAAGGAAGGCAACTACCCCACCCCCACCTGCCCTGGGGCTCACGTGAGGAGACCTGGACTTACAAAACACCCGCTGCCAGCGGACCCTGCGTACACCCGAGCCCCGCCGCCCCCACTGAGGAGAGACAAGGCCGAGCCCGCGTCCTCCCCGCGGCCGTTCTCTTACCCTCCTGGAACTTAGGCCTTGGGTCCTGCTTCGGCGCCATTTATAACATACGCGGCTACCGGGAACGGCTCCGCCGCATCTACACACCGCGCGGGCCCGCACGTCACGGCGCCCTCCGCGCACGCGCAGAGCGCACCTCTATTCTCCTTCCCCTCACCTCTCTGAGCATGCGCAGAACCTCCGAGTGGATTCTGGGAAAGGGGGTGTGTCAGATAGAGGAAGGGATACCACCCCCCCTCACCTCTACGAGCATGCGCTAAACCTCCGCGCGCTTCTAGGGAAGGGGGGGCGTGTGTGTGATAGAGAAGGTGTTACCGCCCCCTCACCTCTCTAAGCATGCGTCAAACCTCCGCACGATTCTATGGACGCCCCGTAACCGCCCCTTCATCTCTCTGAACACGCTCTAAAGTTCCTCACAAACTAGTGAAAGGGGGGCGTGTCTGATATAGAAATGGGTTACCACCCCTTCTCTCTCGTTTCTTTGGAAGGGGAAGTCTTCACCTCTCTGAGCATGCGCCGAAACTCCGCGCGCTTCTAGGGAAGGGGGCGTTTGTGATAGAGAAGGGTTTACCGTATTCCCCCCTACCTCTCTGAGCATGCGCTAAACCTCTACCCGATTCTAGGAGAAGGGGGCGTGTCTGATAGGAGTTACCGCCCCTTCACTTCCTGAGCTTGCGTAGAGGTTCCGCGCGCTTTTGGGGAAAGGGGGCGTATCTGATAGAGGATCACCTCTGAGCATACGAGCAGCAAATGGGAAAGGGGGAGTGTCTGATGATTGTTACCACCCCTCTTTAGTTTCTGGCGAAAAGGGGAGTGTCTGATGAGTGTTACCACCCCTCTTCTCTAGTTTCTGGGGAAAGGGGGAGTGTCTGATGAGTGTTACCACCCCTCTTCTCTAGTTTCTGGGGAAAGGGGGAGTGTCTGATAAGTGTTACCACCCCTCTTCTCTAGTTTCTGGGGAAAGGGGGAGTGTCTGGTATGTGGAGCGTGGACACTCCCCCTTTCCCCAGAAACTAAAGAGAGGCGGTAACAATCAACAGACACTCCCCCTTTCCCAATGTCTGATAAGGGAGCGTTACCGCCCACTCAGCCATCTGCAGAATCTCAGCGGCTTCTGGGGAAGGGGGTGTGCCTGAGGAGGTGTTACCTGCCCTCAGGGTCCGCCCCCTTCTCGCCTACTGCGGATACAATGTATTTTTGTTGGATTCCTTGTATCAAAATGAATGAATGAATCTTCATATACAATGTAACAAAGGTTGTATGTGTGCGGGAATAGTGTGTGATGGGGGATGGATGGAGATCTGACAGTGAAGTGAGTGTAGTACTGCTGTCACGTTACATACAGATCGATAATACGATTCTACCGTCATAAATAGTATATATAGATCGATCGGTTGTGTTAGGACGTGTCTGCGAACGATCTTTATAGTAATCAAAATTAAAAAATTAAAAATCACATTCGCCCAACGTGGGGCTCGAACCCACGACCCTGAGATTAAGAGTCTCATGCTCTACCGACTGAGCTAGCCGGGCGCTTGTGCAATCAGCTCCTCAATCACCTCATTTTGCCTGTTCTGTGTCCGGAAACCGCCTCCTTTTCTGTTTGCAACTTAATTTTTTTGCTCCAAATTTACTAACAGCCAAAACATTTTTTTTTTATTTTTTTTTTTTCTTTTCTTTTTTTTAAACCACTTACATTTTTTATTTAAAATTTAATTTGATTTTTTTTTACACACGTTATTATAAACGTTTTTTTTGCTTTTGATTTTTTACATCCTTTGCCAATGCAAGAAAAAAGACCATATGTCCATTTACATCCATTTTTCATCAGTTTTTCATCCCTTTACATCCATTTTTCATCCCTTTACATCCATTTTTCATCCGTTTACATACGGTTTTCCGGTTTTCATCCCTTTACATCAATTTTTCATCCGTTTACATACGATTTTCATCCCTCTACATCCGTTTACATCAGATTTGTGTCCATTTGCATTCATTTTTCATCTGTTTACATCCGTTTATCGTCCATTTACATCAGTTTACATCCGCTTTTCATCAGTTTACAATATTTGCCAATTCAAAAACAGACCGTATATTCGTTCACATCAGTTTTTCATCTGCTTTTCACACAGCACATCCCCGAGTACAACACACACAGCACATCCCCGAGTACGACGCACACAGCACATCCCCGAGTACGACGCGCACAGCACATCCCCGAGTACGACGCACACAGCACATCCCCGAGTACGACGCGCACAGCACATCCCCGAGTACGACGCGCACAGCACATCCCCGAGTACGACGCACACAGCACATCCCCGAGTACGACGCGCACAGCACATCCCCGAGTACGACGCGCACAGCACATCCCCGAGTACGACGCGCACAGCACCTCCCCGAGTACGACGCGCACAGCACATCCCCGAGTACGACGCGCACAGCACATCCCCGAGTACGACGCGCGCAGCACATCCCCGAGTACGACGCGCGCAGCACATCCCCGAGTACGACGCGCGCAGCACATCCCCGAGTACGACGCGCGCAGCACCTCCCCGAGTACGACGCGCACAGCACATCCCCGAGTACGACGCGCACAGCACCTCCCCGAGTACGACGCTCACAGCACATCCCCGAGTACGACGCGCACAGCACCTCCCCGAGTACGACGCGCACAGCACCTCCCCGAGTACGACGCTCACAGCACATCCCCGAGTACGACGCGCACAGCACCTCCCCGAGTACGACGCGCACAGCAACTCCCCGAGTGAGACGCGCACAGCACCTCCCCGAGTGCGACGCGCACAGCACATCCCCGAGTACGACGCGCACAGCACATCCCCGAGTACGACGCGCACAGCACATCCCCGAGTACGACGCGCACAGCACATCCTCGAGTACGACGCGCGCAGCACATCCCCGAGTACGACGCGCGCAGCACATCCCCGAGTACGACGCGCGCAGCACATCCCCGAGTACGACGCGCGCAGCACCTCCCCGAGTACGACGCGCGCAGCACATCCCCGAGTACGACGCGCGCAGCACCTCCCCGAGTACGACGCTCACAGCACATCCCCGAGTACGACGCGCACAGCACCTCCCCGAGTACGACGCGCACAGCACCTCCCCGAGTACGACGCTCACAGCACATCCCCGAGTACGACGCGCACAGCACCTCCCCGAGTACGACGCGCACAGCAACTCCCCGAGTGAGACGCGCACAGCACCTCCCCGAGTGCGACGCGCGCAGCACATCCCCGAGTACGACGCGCGCAGCACCTCCCCGAGTACGACGCGCACAGCAACTCCCCGAGTGAGACGCGCACAGCACCTCCCCGAGTGCGACGCGCGCAGCACATCCCCGAGTACGACGCGCACAGCACACCGACAAATCACTCCCTAACACACAGTTAACCCTTTGATCTCCCCAGATGTTAACCCCTTCCTGCCCAGTGCTAGTAGTACAGTGTCAGTGCTTTTAATTAGCACTGATCACTGTATTGGTGTCACTAGGGATGTCAGTGACAGTCAGTTCCCCCCCAGTGTCAGTTAGTGTCAGATTGCCCGACGTACTATCAGAGTCCCGCAGTCTCGCTGATCGCCGCCATTCCTGGTATAAATATATAAATTCCAGTTTCTATTCCTCCATTTGCAGACGCTGTAACTTTCACGTAAAGCAATTAATTTACACATATTGGGATTTTTGTTTTGTTTTGTTACCGAAGACATGTAGCGGGATACATTTTGGCCTGAATTTATTTTATCATTTATTTATTTTATTGGATGTGTTTTATAGTAAAAAGTAAAAAACATAGTGTTATTTTTTTTGTTTTTGTTTTTAAAGGAACGGCCTTTTATCATTTGCAGCACAAAAAAATGACCTACCCCCCAGAGGTGATTATATACAAGCAAAAGAAAGCTCTATTTCTGTGAACAAAATGGTAAAAATTTCATTTGGGTACGGCGTCGCATGACCGTGCAACTGTCAAAGTAGCGCAGCGCCGTACAGCAAAAAAAAATTAAAAACCGGCCAGGTCAAGGAGCGGGGTAAATGTTCCTGGAGGGTGAGGGGTTATGTATTTGTGTGACTTTTGATACTATTTTCATTCAATATTTGACATTTAGGAAGATATTTTGTACTGACTTCATGTAACTTCCTTGTGTTTCATACATGTGTCACGTGTGTCCTGTGACTGCCGCTTCCCTTTGCCTAGTATTCCAGTCACCTTTTTTTTTTGTATCCAAGCGGAGCTCCACACAAAAGGGGAAGTTCCGCTTTACGTCTTTACCCCCCGTTCCCCATTAAGGATTGGCACTTTTGGGGAGCGGGTACCCGTATTTGACAAGTTCCCCCTCCCACGTCCGGTAGGCGATCGGAAGCGGAAGTTGTCTTCCCCCCTCCCTCCCCGTAGTCTTCTGGGGCACGTGACAGGTCACAGAAGACTACGGGGCCATTCACAAAGCGCAGCGCTTCTTGCGCATGCGCAGTGGGCACCCGGCTGTGAAGCCGCAAGCTGTCACATCCGGGTGCCCACATTGAAGATGCTGGCACCGGGGAGAGAAGATTTCCCAACGAATTCTTGCGTTTTGCAGTGCGATTTCTATTGTAATCTATGTATGTGAAATCGCAACAAACTGCAGAAAAAGTAACGCAAGAACTACTTCTGAAATCGCACTGCAGCAAATCACACATGTTAAAGCGGAGTTCCACCCAAAAGGGGAAGTTCGGCTTCACTGCTTTGTCCCCCGCTCCCCATTAACCACTTCCTGTCCGGCCCATGTATTTAAACGGCCGGACGAGAGCAGTGAAGGGGCGGATGGCCATTTATAAACGTCCTCCCCGCTCCCTGCTTGTGCGCACTACCTGAGAGTGAATAGCACTGTGATCCGGTGCTACTATCGTTGTACGGGACCTCTGTGTGATGTCCCGATCATGTGATCACTGTTTGGCCAATCATTGATCACATGAAGAGTAGTAAGCAAGATGTCACTTCCCGACACCATTGCTTACTACGTGTGAAATCTGTGAATGATCACAGCGATCACATGGTACAGGGCCATTCACAACAGCCTGAATGGACTTTTGTCTTTTTTCAGTCAGACTAACTATGTAACTATTCTATTGAATTCTATTCTATTGTTTTTTTCTGTTCTATTCTTTTAAACTATATTCTTATTTATTTTATTCAACTTCCAAATTTGGTAGAAAGTTATATTCTTTTCTATTCTATTCAAATTTTTTCTATTTGAAATTCGAATCTCAGAAGATGTTTATATTCTTTCTGTTTTATTCTATTCTGGGGTTTTTTTTGCCTTCCTCTGGATCAACTGTGGGTGTAGGATTATAACTTTTTTATTTTTTTTTTATTGGTTGAACTGGATGGACGTTTGTCTTTTTTTCAGCCAGACTAACTATGTAACTAAATCGTGTTATACTATGTTTCCATGCACACTGTTTTACACCCCGGTCCAGGGGCGGACTGACCATTTGGAAACTCGGGCACTGCCCCGAGGGCCCGGGGTCAGTTGGGGGCCCCATGAGATGCCCCTGGTACATTTTTCATAGGCTTTTTTGAGATTGGGTGAGGACACAGGGGCCCCATGATCCCCTATTGCCCAGGGGCCCCATGAGTTGTCAGTCCGCCCCTGCACCGGTCACACGGCTGCAATTTAAAATCGTGCGATTGCGACTTTATTGCGACTTGTGAAGATTTTTTTCAACAATTTCTTGCAAATTGCAGTGTGATTTCCATTATATTCTATTTATGTGAAATTGCAACAAAAGTGCAGAAAAAGTCACACAAGAACTACTGCTGCAAATCCCACGTGTTAAAACTGACATTCACATTTATTAGATGCGATTTCAATTCCAAAATTGCACCTGAAATCGCACTTAGCCCCCGGTCACATCGAATGTGATTTGGCATGCGATTTGGATGCCAGGCGACTTGCAAATCATATGCCAAGTCGCACCCTATTGTGCTATTACACCCCGTTTACATCAAAGCCGATTTTTAAATCATGCGACTTACAGTGAAGTCGGACAATTTCAAAATCAGGTGACCTGCGATTTCTTTGTGATTTGAAAGACATCTGACACAGATATCTATGCAAATCGCAACAAAAGTAGCGCATGTACTACTTTAGAAATCTGTGCAGCTCTGATAGCGGACAATAGGGTGCGACTTGGCATATGATTTGCAAATCGCATGTCAAATCACACCTAATGTGACCGGGGGCTTAGAGGAGTCATATCAGTGCGGTTTTGACTTGGTCGGTGCAGCACCGATTTCTGAAGTAGTGCATGCAACCTGGACTAAGACCCCGGTCACACTGGGTACAACTTCGCATGCGATTTGCATGCCATGTGAATTGCAAATCGCATGCCAAGTCGGACTCTATTCTCTCGCAATTACAGCGGTCATATTGGTGCGGTTCCGCCTTGGTCAGAACCGCTCTGATTTCTAAGGTTGCGCATGCACTACTTTTGTTGCGATTTGCATAGACCTCTGTGTCAGATGTCTTGCAAGTCGCAAGGAAATCGCAGGTCAACTGATTTTGAAATCGTCCAACTTCACTGTAAGTCGCACGATTTAAAAATCGACTTTGATGTGACCGGGGTGTAATAGCACAATAGGGTGCGACTTGGCATACGATTTGCAATTCGCCTGGCATGCAAATCGCATGCCAAATCACATTCGATGTGGCTGGGGGCTAAGTGCGATTTCAGGTGCAATCAGGCCACCTGATTTTGAAATCGTGCGACTTCACTGTAAGTGAACCGGGGGGTTAGACAGCACCCATTAAACTAAAATGCTTTCACTTGTCAGGCAACTTTATGTGTTGCAAGTCGCATCATAACTCGCATCAGTGTAAACCGGGGCTCAAGATCCCCACACATCTACTTCCTGGAATTCTGTGACACGGAATCACTACGCTCTGTAAGTAACTGCTGTGTCGCACATTTCACAGAGCCCGCCTTCTGAGGGGAGGAGTTTCAGGAGGCGGACTCGGTCCAGGACTCACCGCTTGCAGGCAGTGAGGTACCATGGGATATGTAGTCCTTAGAAATGAAGCTGCAAAGCATGCTGGGAATGCAGGAAGTTGAGGAAAGAGGCGGACAGCAGATAGGCAGCCCTCACAGCAAGGTGTGTCCCTTTAATTGTACCCCACAGAGGGCAGATCCCTCCCCCCTCATCCCACTGATATCGCTGACAAAGCCGCCCTCCTCAGACTGATACCACCAATGCACAGGCATTTATTCCGTCCAGTGACACCACTAACGCTGTCACCTTTCTCCTTCTTGTCACACCACCGACACACGGGCATTTTCTCCTTCCAATGACACCACCGATGAAGGGACATTTTTTCCTTTTAGTGACATCACAGCCACACGGACATTTTTATCTTTTAGTGACATCACAGATACTGGCACATTTTTTTCCCTTTGAGTGACACCACTGGTGCTGGTACATTTTTCTCCTTTCAGTGACACCACTGATGCAGGGACATTTTTTTCTTTCCAGTGACACCACCAATGCGGGGATATTTTTCTTTCTGGTGACACCACCCATACAAGTCTATTTTTTTCTTCGCCACTGATATATTTGTGCATGAAAGTTTTGTCCTTCCAGTGACACCACCAATGCTGGGACATTTTTTAATTTCAGTTACACTGCCAATGCAGGAGCATTGTTTTCCTTCCAGTGACACCCGGCATATAGGAGAATGACAGCCAAGCGTGACTTTCATCCTATGATGTCCTCCTGGATCCCTGCATGCGCACGTGTGCTGTGGCAAGATCTCTCACCATAGGACACAGCCAATGACCGATCTGTGTACCGACCTGTTGCCAGTACCATGTGACCGCTGTGACCAATCACAGCAGGTCACATGACAATTGTAAACATTGGATGGCTTCCTTTCATGCCATCCATTGTATACAATTGTGTTGTTAGCTGTGATCGATCAAAATGATCACATGGTACAGATTAGGCCAATCACAGCTAATCACAAAAAAAAAACCACTGAATTAATTGATTTCATTCAGTTAAATGCTTGCCTATAGCAGTGAAATTCATTAATGTGTTAAAAAAATACTGATCACAGAGTAGTACAATGTTACTATGGTATGTTGTGTTTAATAAAAAAAAATCATGAAAAAAAAAATAAATGTAATAAAGTATATAATTAAAATAAAATACAAATAAATTATATATATATATATATATATATATACAGGTGTGGGCGGTACAGTGGCTTAGTGGTTAGCATATCTGCTTTGTAGTAATTGGGTCATGGTTTTGATTCCCAAACATAGCGCCTCCTGCATGGAGTATGCATGTTCTCCCTGTGCTTGTGTGGGTTTACTCTGGGTACTCCAGTTTCCTCCCACACTCCAAAGACATTGGCTCCTGTCTACATTGTCCTAGTTTCATCCCTGGTCATGTGGGATCTCCTGCATGGTGGGGGTTTGGGAAAGACCTGGCAACCTACCCTGTAAAATAATTGCTAAGAGAATTCATGGAAAAAGTCGCTTACAAGTGACGGTCCGTGCAATCGCCAAGGGTGGGATACCACTGAATGGATAGATATACAGGTGTATGTATATATAAGTTTTGCACGGTCACCGTCACGCCAGGTATATGATGACGCTGTACTGCATTAGTGACAGTATGTGAAAAAAATGTGAATTTTATTTTCTTAAATTTCTTCATTTTCAAAAAAAAATGACAAAAAAATTACAACTTCAAAAAATTTGCCACGCCTCTTACTAAATACTACAGGCTGGCTTCTTTCCAAAAAGGGGTCATTTGGGGGGATTTGTCCTGTCCTGACATTTGGGGGGGGGGTTTGTACTGTCTTGACCAGGGGCGGACTGACCATTTGGAAACTCAGGCACTTCCCGAGGGCCCGGGGTCAGTAGGGGGCCCCATGAGATGCCCCTGGTACCTTTTTCATAGGCTTTTTTGAGTTTGAGCAAAGACATAGGGGCCCCATGATCCCCTATTGCTCGGGGGCCCCATGAGTTGTCAGTCGGCCCCTGTCCCTGACATTTGGGGGGGGGGATTTGTACTGTCCTGACATTTGTGGGGATTTGTTCTGTCCTGACATTTGGGGGGGGGGGTTGTACTGTCCTGACATTTGGGGGGATTTGTACTGTCCTGACATTTGGGGGGGTCGTACTGTCCTGACATTTGGGGGGATTTGTACTATCCTGACATTTGGGGGAATTTGTACTGTTCTGACATTTGGGGGGGGGGGGGGGGGTTGTACTGTCCTGACATTTGGGGGGATTTGTACTGTCCTGACATTTGGGGGGGGTCGTACTGTCCTGACATTTGGGGGGATTTGTACTATCCTGACATTTGGGGGAATTTGTACTGTTCTGACATTTGGGGGGGGGGGGGGGTTGTACTGTCCTGACATTTGGGGGGAGGGGGGGATTTGTATTGACCTAATATTTGGGGGGATTTGGACTTTCCAGGCATTATTTGGGGGAGGGGGGATTTAGACTGTCCTGACATTTGGGGGGATTTGGACTGTCCTGACATTTCTATTCTATTCCTTTCTATTCTATTCTGTTTTGTTCTATGCAATTTTTTATTTAAATTCTAATTTTGGAAGATGGCTATATTCTTTCTATTGTATTCTGCTCTATTCTATTCTAATTTACTCTATTCTTTTCTTTTCTATTCTATTCCTTTATTTTCTATTCAAATGTATTCTATACTTTAATTTTCTAATCTATCCTGTTATGTTTTACTCTATTCTTTTCAATTCTATTCATGTCTATTGTTTTCTATTCTATTCCTTTATTTTCTATTCTATTTTATTGTATTCTTTTATTTTCTATTCTATCCTGTTCTGTTTTACTCTATTCTTTTCTATTCTAGTCTTTTATTTTCTATTCTAATCTTTCTATTCTATTCTTTTATTTTCTCTTCTATTTTATTCTTTTCTATTCTATTTTGTTCAAAATTCTAATTTTGGAAGACGGTTATATTCTTTCTATTTTTGTCTGTTCTATTCCTTTTTTTAGTCTATTATTTTATATTCTAGTCTGTTTTATTCTATTCTATTCAAAATTCAGAAGACAGCTGTATTCTAACACTAATACACACTGTCTTTGAAGGAAATCAGCAATTGTCAGCAATATGTTTACATTGCAAATTTGTTTTCGAATTCGATTCTAACTTGATTCAAATGTCGGACGAAATTTGGTTTCACTATTTTGGATGTGTGTAAATTCCTTACTATTGTCATTCGGAAATTTGGATACATTCGAATCTCTGAAGAATGAAAAATTGTGTCCAAATTTTGATTTGGAACGAATCGCATTCGTCTACCTTCTACACTGACAAACGAATCCATTGTAAAATAAGCTGCAAATTGCCTCAGCCCTCTAGTAGACGTACTGCTGCAGGGCTACGCAAAATCATGTATATATATATATATATATATATACTGTATATACTTGTTGTGCATTTCCGGGTAGGGGGTGCGCATGACCTATCCGCACTGCCATTGGCTGATCAGGATGTCAATCACCGGGACCCGCCTGGTGGATTCCCGGCTGGGGATTCCCGGCCGGGACTCAGTGATTGTCAGCACAGTTGAGAGGGGAGAGATCTGTGTGTAAACAACACAGATCTCTCGCCTGCCAGCAAGGACATGCTGCTTTGTATCTCTCCACACAGCATGTCTCCCTAGTAAATCACACACACCACACAGTTAACCTTTTGATTACCCCTCATGTTAACCCCTTCCTGCCCAGTGCCATTAGTACAGTGTCAGTGCTTTTTATTAGCATTGATCACTGTATTGGTGTCACTGGGGATGTCAGTGACAGTCAGTTCCCCCCCCGGTGTCAGAATGCCCGCCGTAGTCTCGCTATAAGTCACTGATTGCCGCCATTACTAGTATAAAAAAAATTTGTAAACGCTATAACTTTCGCGCAAACCAATTAAACCAATTAATTTACACGAATTTGGATTTTGTTTCTAGCAAAGATACGAAGCAGAATACATTTTGACCTAAATTTATGACAAAATTTGATTTTTAACATTTTTTCAGGACATGTTTTATAGCAAAAATTCAAAAATATTGGTTTTTTTTTTCAAAATTGGTGTTTTTTTTTTTGTTTGTAGTGCAAAAAATAAAAAACGCACAGGCAATCAAATACCACCGAAAGAAAGATTTATCTGTGAGGAAAAAAATACGGAAATTTAATTTGGGTGCAGCGTCGCATGACCGAGCAATTGTGTCATAACGCAAAAATAAAATGGCCTGGTCAGGAAGGGGGGGAAATCCTCTGGAGGGGTTAAAAAACTATTTATACAAAATCTAAAAAAAGCCTCCAATATCCCAACGTATACAAAATATAATAAAAACATGAAAAAGATGTTACATTGTTTCCCATTGGTGGTTTTTAACTATCTGATGTACCACCGAAAGAAAGCCTTATCTGTGGGGAAAAAAAATACGGAAATTTAATTTGGGTGCAACGTCACATGACCGTGCAATTGTCAGTTAAAGTAACGCAGCGCCGTAATGCAAAAAAATGGCCTGGTCAGGAAGGGAGGGGGGGGGGGGGGGAGGGGAATCCTCCGGAGGGCGAGTGGTTTAGGCCGGCCACACATTATACAATTTTCTTGAAAATTTTTCTTTATATTTACCAAAAACCATATAATATGCGGTCAAACCTAAACAACACTCTCAATTGTATCCAATTAGCCAGGACATGGCACTACATAACTGAAGGTAAATCTAAAAGAAATTGGTCAGAAATTGGACAAAAAATTGTATAGTGTATGGCCAGCCTAATGCAGGCCAAAGACGGGTCGAAAACCGTCCGTTTTTTAAAAAAAAACCTGAAAAATCCGTTACCACCATGATGTTACCACCAACGGTTAAAAAAAATCAGCCAATTTTCGTCCCGTCTACGGCTGGCATTTAATGACTTCTGTCCCTGCAGAGAGCTCCGCTATTATATTTGACATGAAAAAGTCTTGCGGTTGCAACAATGTATCCATTTGTATCCATTTCGGATACAGATGTTTTTATTCAGATACAAATGGATACATTGTTGCAACCGCAAGACTTTTTCATGTCAAATATAATAGCGGACTGGAATTCTTCTTTTTCTTCTTCTTTTTCTTCTTCTTCTTTTTCTTCTACTTCTTTGTCTTCTTCTTCTTCTTTTTCTTCTTTTTCTTTTTTTTCTTCTTCTTCTTTTTCTTCTTCTTCTTCCTCTTCTTTTCTTCTTTTTCTTCTTCTTCTTCCTCTTCTTTTCTTCTTTTTCTTCTTCTTCTATTTCTTCTTCTTCCTCTTCTTTTTCTTTTTCTTCTTCTATTTCTTCTTTTTCTTTTTTCTTCTTTTTCTTTTCTTCTTATTCTTCTTCTTTTTCTTCTTCTTCTTCTTCTTTTTCTTCTTATTTTTCTTCTTTTTCTTCTTTTTCTTATTCTCTTCTTTTTCTTCTCTTCTTTTTCTTCTTCTTGCAGGTCACGGCTCATGCGCAGATTTTTTATCGGTAAAACGATCGGCCGCTTTGCCCATCATTTCCGGGAAAATCGGCCGATTGTCAAAATTGGCTGCGATTTTTCCAACTTTACTGATAAAAAAAATGTGCCAAAACCCCGAAAACGGCAACCAATTAACCCACTAACAGTGCGAAAATCGGGCGATTTTTTTTTTTCGGTCGAAAAATCGACTGATTTTCGACCCGTCTATGGCCTGCATAATTCTCATATGAATATGAAGCTGCTGACACTCTGAGGACGGATTAGATATCCAATCTGGAATGTTTACAATCGGTAAATACAGTTGCCGTCCATCTCACAGTCACCCGGGATAAGGATGTTCAGTCCAGGAATCCCTCTGAGCAGTCAGCCATGGGAAATCCTTCTAATAAAGAAGGCGTCACTGACCCCCAGAGAGACGGCAAACCAGACGAGACAAAGCAGAATGACCCCCACACCCGAAAAGTCTGAGGGTCACGTCGGGGGCCTCCGCTTGGTATTTTGCTATCACTTTGGGATCCCGATACGAGAACAAAGAGATAAAAACCACCAATAGAGAACAATGTAACATTTTCTTTTTCATGTTTGTATTATACTTTGTATACGTTGGGATATTGGAGGCTTTTTTTAGATTTTGTATGAATCATTTTTTAACCCCTCGCCCTCCAGAGGATTCCTCCCCCCCTTCCTGATCAGGCCATTTTTTTTGCGTTACGGCGCTGCGTTACTTCAACTGACAATTGTGCGGTCATGCAACACTGCGCCCAAGTGACATTGATATCCTTTTTTTTCCCACGAATTGAGCTTTTTGGCGGTATTTGATGGCTTGTGTGTTTTTAATTTTTTGCGCTATAAAAAAAGAAGACCAACAATTTTGACGGGAAAAAAAATGTTTTTGACTTTTTGCTATAAAACATGTCCAGTAACAAAATTGAAAAAGTCAAATTTCGTCATAAATGTGAGGCAAAATATATTCTGCTTCGTGTCTTCCCTAAAAAAAAAATCCCAATACATGGAAATTAATTGGTTTACGTGAAAGGTATAGTGTCTACAAATGGCGGTATAGATACTGGAATTTTTTTTTTATCTAGTAATGGCGATGATCAGCGACTTATACTGTTTTCAGATGGTGGTATAGATACTGGGATTTTTGTTTTATTTTTTTTTATACTAGTAATGGCGGCAATCAGCAGCTTATAGTGTTTCAAATGGCGGTATAGATACTGGGATTGTTTTTTTTCTGTTTTTTTTTACAAGTAATGGCGGCGATCAGCGACTTATAGCGTATACAAATGGAGGTATAGATATTGGGATTGTTTTTTTTTTTTATACTAGTAATGGCGATGATCAGCGACTTATAGCATTTACAAATGGTGGTATAGATACTGGAATTGTTTTTTTTTATACTGGTAATGGTGGTGATCAGCGACTTAAAGCATTTACAAATGGCGGTATAGATACTGGGATTGTTTGTTTATTATACTAGTAATGGTGGTGATCAGCGACTTAAAGCATTTACAAATGGCGGTATAGATACTGGGATTGTTTGTTTATTATACTAGTAATGGTGGTGATCAGCGACTTATAGCATTTACAAATGGTGGTATAGATACTGGGATTTTTTTTTTTATACTAGTAATGGTGATGATCAGCGACTTATAGCGTTTACAAATGGCGGTATAGATACTGGGATTTTTTTTTTCGTTTTTTTTACTAGTAATGGTGGAGATCAGCGACTTATAGCATTTAAAAATGGAGGTATAGATATTGGGATTGTTTTTTTTTTATACTAGTAATGGCGATGATCAGCGACTTATAGCATTTACAGATGGTGGTATAGATACTGGAATTGTTTTTTTTTATACTGGTAATGGTGGTGATCAGCGACTTAAAGCATTTACAAATGGCGGTATAGATACTGGGATTGTTTGTTTATTATACTAGTAATGGTGGTGATCAGCGACTTATAGCATTTACAAATGGCGGTATAGATATTGGGATTTTTTTTTTTATACTAGTAATGGCAGCGATCAGTGACTTATAATGTGTTCAAATGGCGTTATAGATACTGGAATTTTTTTTTTTATACTAGTAATTGCGGCGATCAGCAACTTATAGCGTATACAAATGGCAATATAGATACTGGGATTTTTTTGGGGTTTTTTTTACTAGTAATGGGAAGATCAGCGACTTATAGCATTTACAAATGGCGGTATAGATACTGGGATTGTTTTTTTTCTACTAGTAATGGCGGCGATCAGCGACTCATAGAGGGACTGCAGCAGGCATTCTGACACCGGGGGGGGGGGAACTGACTTGGTGTCACTGACATCCCCAGTGACACCAATACAGTGATGAATGCTAATAAAAAGCGCCAACACTGTACTAATGGCACTGGGCAGGAAGGGCCCGGTGCGTTTTTTGGAAAGGGTCGGGGACTTTTTTGAACACGAAAAGTTGCATTTTTGGTTCAATAGACTTCAATGGAAATGCTGCAGGAAAGCATGTGTTGTATTTTTGCTGCATTTTTGCTGCATTTTTTATGTGTTTTGCAACAAGAAAATAAAAAGCAAAACACATCAAAAACGTGGCAAAAACACATCAAAAATGCATGTGCAAAAATGCAAAACGCACTGCAAAAATGGATCAAACACAAACGGCACAGGTGTGAACCTAGCCTGAGGACCGTTTCACACCATAGAAACGCAGTCCAGATGCGTTCCGGGATTGCATTTCCGCATGCGTGTTTTTGGGGCTTTCCAGTGCCTTGTTGATGCGTTTTTGACGTGTTTTGGTGCGTTCCAGTTCATTTTTTCCCCTCTCTTATTCTTCAACTTAAATAGGGACATGTGCGTTCCAGTGGGGTTTTTTTTGTGCGTTCCGTGTGTTCGCATTTTTGATGTGTTCCAGTACAGTTCTGTGCAGGAAAAACGCAGCCTGATCTACTTTTTTTTTCCCTGCAACCGGAACACGCTGGAACTGCGAGCGCTGATGTGAACTATGACACTGACACCCAGATCACCGACTTTCTGTGCGTTTTGGATGCAGAAAAAAAGCAACTGAAACGCATGGAGTGTGAACAGGCCCTAAAAGATATCAAATAAAAAATTTTTGAAAAATCAAATTTCTTCATTAATTTAGACCAAAATGTATTCTGCTACATCCCAATAAGTGGTTTGTGCGATAGTTATAGCCAGTGGCTATAATTCCCGAGGCAGGTGCGGGGGGTGTGCGCCGCATCGTGTGACACCTACCACACGGGGTGACACCGGACCCGCTCCACGAAAAGGTAAGTTTTAAAGCAAGCCGACGATCCCCGCAGGATGGATCAGATCTGCGGATTGAGCATAATGGATTGGAGTCTGATCCATTATCCTCCCCAATCCGTAAATCCGATCCATCCTGCGGGGATCGTCGGCTTGCTTTAAAACTTACCTTTTCGTGGAGCGGGTCCGGTGTCACCCGGTATAGGTTGCAAGCCGACGATCCCCGCAGGATGGATCGGATTTACGGATTGGGGAGGATAATGGATCAGACTCCAATCCATTATGCTCAATCCGCAGATCCGATCCATCCTGCGAGGATCGTCAGAGGGGGTGTCACCAAGTGTTATCGCAACCGGGTGACACCAACCCTAGGGACGCCCCTGGTTATAGCATCTACAAACTATGGTATATATATATATATACTGGAATTTTTATTTATTCATTTATATTATACTAGTAATGGCGGTGATCAGCGACCTATAGTGGGACTGCGACTCCCTGACAGTAACTGACACTTTCTGGAAACTGACACTGACATCACCAGTGACACCACGGCTTCGTTCACAACGAATTCAACTTTGAAATCATGCGACTTCACTTGAATTCGCACGATTTCAAAGTCGGATGTCAATGTGACTTCAGGTGTGACTTGGAAGGAGTCTGTGCGACTTGTCTATGCAAGTCGCACATGAACTTGCAAAAAGTAGTGCGTGAACTCAAAATCGGTGCGACTGCTTCCATTGGGTGCGACTTGTCATGCGGTTTGAAACGATTAAATAGAAACACACCACAGCCTAGGATGGCAAGGCACTCCCCCGCTTCTCCCTCCCCCTCCCCAATCCCCCTCCCCAATCCCTGCAGCAAGTCACCGGAGACTGCTCTGTCCGCTGTTAACTCTTTCCTGTGGAAATCAGAAGTTCAGGGAAGCAGCACTGAGAAAGCAGGAGCTTGAAAGTGGAATTATAGGAAAAAAATCTTTTTTTTTTCCATTTTGGATAGAGTAAGGCTGGGTTCACACTCCCCGAATCCAAAGTGTGTCAGTGCAATTTTGGAGACTGACTTTGATGTGACTTTGATGTGACTTTGATACGACTTTTCACTCTCTGGCACTGGAGCCGTATCAAAGTAGAAGTGCAGGAACCTTTTCTGAAATCGCAGCGACTTCCGTAGCGTCAGCTGGAACGGCTCTCATAGAGATACACGCAGGGGAGGACTGGCAACTCATGGGGCCCCCGGGCAATAGGGGATCATGGGGCCCTTGTGACCTCGCCCACACTCAAACCACACCCAAAACAGCCTATGAAAGGTACCAGGGGCATCTCATGGGGACCCCTACTGACCCCGGGCCCTCGGGCAATGCCCGAATGCTGGAATGGTCAGTCCGCCCCTGGTAACACAGCATTTCAGGTGTCTTGCGACTCTGGGATCCTTAGTCGCAGGAGTGTGAACCATGCCTAAGGGAGGGATATGACCCCGATCAGTTTAGTGTCCCCATTGGGGAGCTTTCCCTTCACTTCCTGTCCAATAGCCACAATGGGAAGTGAGAGGAAATCCCTGCAAATTATGGGAATCCCTTGGGGACCCCCCAGTGTCCCCATTGGAAGATTTCCCCTCTATTACTTTTCTGGGGACAACCCAACATTTGGGATTTTCCTTTTTCTTTTGGTGATAATGGTAAAGAGGACAATTAGAGAGGGGGGGATCTCCCTAGTGGGGGCCACAGACAGCAACACTCACCTGACAGGGGGGGTCGAGTCCCTCTCCACTCCAGACACAGCTAAAAAGACAAATAAAGATAAAACTGATCTATAGACAGTGGTCTCAAAACTGTGGCCCAGGGGCCAGATGTGGCCCTTTGTGTGCCTTTACCCAGCCCTTGGGGCACTATTCCTTCCACTGATACCAATGATGGAGCACTATTCCTCCCACTGACACCAATGATTGGGCACTATTCCTCCCACTGACACCAATGATGGGGCACTATTCCTCCCCCTGACACCAATGATGGGGCACTATTCCTCCCACTGACACCAATGATGGGGCACTATTCCTCCCACTGACACCAATGATGGGGCACTATTCCTCCCACTGACACCAATGATGGGGCACTATTCCTCCCACTGACACCAATGATGGGGCACTATTCCTCCCACTGACACCAATGATGGGGCACTATTCCTCCCCCTGACTCCAATGATGGGGCGCTATTCCTCCCACTGACACCAATGATGGGACACTATTCCTCCCACTGACACCAATGATGGGGCGCTATTCCTCCCACTGACACCAATGATGGGACACTATTCCTCCCACTGACACCAATGACGGGACACTATTCCTCCCACTGATACCAATGACGGGACACTATTCCTCCCACTGACACCAATGATGGGGCACTATTCCTCCCACTGAAACCAACGATGGGGCACTATTCCTCCCACTGACACCAACGATGGGGCACTATTCCTCCCACTGATACCAATGATGGGGCACTATTCCTCCCACTGATACCAACGATGGGGCACTATTCCTCCCACTGACACCAATGATGGGGCACTATTCCTCCCACTGACACCAATGATGGGGGACTATTCCTCACACTGACACCAATGATGGGGCACTATTCCTCCCACTGATACCAACGATGGGGCACTATTCCTCCCACTGACACCAAGGATGGGGCACTATTCCTCCCACTGACACCAACGATGGGGCACTATTCCTCCCACTGATACCAACGATGGGGCACTATTCCTCCCACTGACACCAATGATGGGGCACTATTCCTCCACTGACACCAATGATGGGGCACTATTCCTCCCACTGACACCAATGATGGGGCACTATTCCTCACACTGACACCAATGATGGGGCACTATTCCTCCCACTGATACCAACGATGGGGCACTATTCCTCCCACTGACATCAACGATGGGGCACTATTCCTCACACTGACACCATCGATGGGGCACTATTCCTCCCACTGATACCAACGATGGGGCACTATTCCTCCCACTGACACCAAGGATGGGGCACTATTCCTCCTACTGACACCAAAGATGGGGCACTATTCCTCCCACTGACACCAATGATGGGGCACTATTCCTCCCACTGACACCAATGATGGGGCACTATTCCTCCCACTGACACCAATGATGGGGCACTATTCCTCCCACTGATACCAATGATGGGGCACTATTCCTCCCACTGACACCAAGGATGGGGCACTATTCCTCCCACTGACACCAATGATGGGGCACTATTCCTCCCCCTGACACCAATGATGGGGCACTATTCCTCCCACTGACACCAATGATGGGGCAATATTCCTCCCACTGACACCAACAATGGAGCACTATTCTTTCCACAGACACCAACAATAGGGCACTTTTCCTTTCACTGACACCAACAATGGGGTACTATTTTTTCCACTGACACCAACAATGAGGCACTATTCCTCCCACTGACACCAACAATAGGAGACTATTCCTCCCACTGACACCAATGATGGGGCACTATTCCTCCCACTGACACCAATGATGGGGCACTATACCTTCCACTGACACCAATGATGGGGCACTATTCCTCCCACTGACACCAATGATGGGGCACTATACCTTCCACTGACACCAATGATGGGGCACTATTCCTCCCACTGACACCAACAATGAGGTACTATTTTTCCACTGACACCAACATTAATATTTTCCACCAAATGAAGGCTGAATTTACGAATTTATCATGAAAGAAATGGTATTCTAGTATAATTCATCCACGGTGCCTTCAGCGTTCTTATAGTGTTGGGACTGCAAAACAAAAGGTTGAAAAATGCTTTTAGAGCAATGTTCCTCCATGTTCCATGTAGCTTCTCCCGGGGGGCTGACCCAGCTTGCCCTGAATCAGTGTATGCTCTCATGTATAGAGGGGAGTGCAGAAGCAGACTGACAACTCATGGGGCCCCCAGGCAATAGGGGATCATGGGGCCCCTGTGTCCTTGCCCAAACTCAAAAAAGCCTATGAAAAAGGTACCAGGGGCATCTCATGGGGCCCCCTACTGACCCCGGGCCCTCGGGCAGTCCCCGAGTTTCCAAATGGTCAGTCCACCCCTGGGGGAGTGTGATGTGATGGGGGGTCATGCTCTCATGTATAGAGAAGAGTGTGATGTGATGGGGGGGGGGGGTCATGCTCTCATGTATAAGGGGGGAGTGTGATGTGATGGGGGGGGTGGGGTCATGATCTCATGTATAGGGGGACTGTGATGTGGGGGTCATGCTCTCATGTATAGGGGGGACTGTGATGGGGGGTCATGCTCTCATGTATAAGGGGGAGTGTGATGTGATGGGGGGTCAGGCTCTCATGTATAGAGGGGAGTGTGATGTGAAGGGGGGTCATGCTCTCATGTGTAGGGGGGAGTGTGATGGGGGGGTCATGCTCTCATGTATAAGTTGGAGTGCGATATGATGGGGGGGGGTCATGCTCTCATGTATAGGGGGGAGTGTGATGTCATGGGGGGTCATGCTCTCATGTATATTGGGGAGTGTGATGTGATGGGGGGTCAGGCTCTCATGTATAGGGGAGTATGATGTGATAGGGGGGTCATGCTCTCATGTATATTGCGGAGTGTGATGTGATGGGGGGGTCAGGCTCTCATGTATAGGGGGAGTGTGATGTGATGGGGGGGGGGTCATGCTCTCGTGTACAGGGGGGAGTGTGATGTGATGGGGGGATATGCTCTCATGTATATTGGGGAGTGTGATGGGGGGGGGGGGGTCATGCTCTGATGTATAAGGGGGAGTGTGATGTGATGGGGGGATATGCTCTCATGTATATTGGGGAGTGTGATGGGGGGGGGGGTCATGCTCTGATGTATAAGGGGGAGTGTGATGTGATGGGGGGATATGCTCTCATGCATATTGGGGAGTGTGATGTGATGTGATGGGGGGGTCATGCTCTGATGTATAGGGGGGAGTGTGATGTGATGGGGGAGCTCTGTGGTGTTGAAGGGCATCTGATGTACATCAGGAACTTTGATGTAATGGTAGAGTCTGACATGAAGGAGGGACCTTTGGCATAATGTGGACCTCTGATATGAAATGGGAACACTGATGTGAAGGGGACCTCTGATGTGAAGAAGGAGCCTCTGATGTGATGGGGGAACCTCTGATATGAAGGGGGGATCTCTGATGTGATAGGAGGACCTCTGATGTGATGGGAGGACCTCTAATGTGATGGGGGGACCTCTGATGTGATAGGGGAACCTCTGATGTGACGGTGGCCCTCTGATGTGATGGGGGGACCTCTGATGTGATAGGGGGACCTCTGATGTGATAGGGGGACCTCTGATGTGATAGGGGAACCTCTGATGTGATGGGGGGACCTCTGATGTGAAGAGGACCTCTGATGTGATAGGTGGACCTCTGATGTGATAGGGGGACCTCTGATGTGATGGTGGACCTCTGATGTGATAGAAGGACCTCTGATGTGATGGGGGGACCTCTGATGTGATGGGGGGACCTCTGATATGAAGAGGACCTCTGATGTGATAGGGGGACCTCTGATGTGATAGGGGAACCTCTGATGTGATGGGGGGACCTCTGATGTGAAGAGGACCTCTGATGTGATAGGGGAACCTCTGATGTGATGTGATGGGGACCTCTGATGTGATAGGGGAACCTCTGATGGGAAGGGGGCTTCTGATGTAATGGGAAGCCTCTGATGTGATGGAAGGATCTCTGATGTAATGGAAGGACCTCTGATGTGATGGAAGGACCCCTGATGTGATGGGGGACCTTTGATGTGAAGGGGGCTTCCGATGTGATGGGAGGTCCTCTGATGTGAAGGGGGCTTCTGATGTGATGGGAGGACCTCTGATGTGATGGGAGGTCCACTAATGTGAAGGGGGCTTCTAACATGATGGGAGGATGTGAAGGGGGGGGGGCTCTGATATGTTGGGGGAACCACTGATGTGAAGGGGGGGCTCTGATATGATGGGGGAAACTCTGATGTGAAGGGGGCTTCTGATGTAATGGGGGGCCTCCGATGTGATGGGAGGACCACTGATGTGATGGAGGCCTCTGATGTGATGGGAGGACCTTTGATGTTATGGGGGGGGACTTCTGATGTGATGGGGGACCTCTGATGTGATGGGAGCACCTCTGATGTGATGGAAGAACCTCTGATGAGATGGGGGGACCTCTGATGTGATGGGAGGTCCTCTAATGTGAAGGAGGCTTCTGATGTGATGGAAGGAGCTGTGATGTGAGGTCCTCTGATGTGAAGGGGGGGGGGCTATGATATGTAGGGGAACCTCTGATGTGAAGAGGGGGGCTTTGATATGATAGGGGAACCTCTGATGTGAACGGAGGGGGGGGGCTCTGATATGATGGGGGAACCTCTGATGTGAAGAGGGCTTCTGATGTGATGGGGGAAACATGGATGTGATGGAAGGACCCCTGATGTGATGGGAGGACCTTTGGTGTTATGGGGGGGCCTCTGAGGTGGTGGGAGGACCTCTGATGTGATGAAGGACTTCTGATGAGATGGGGGGACCTCTCATGCTTTTGACATAAAGGGATGCTTTTTGGACGCCATGGACATTTCTCAGTTTCCAGGCAGAAAGAACAGTAAAAATGCAGGCAGGGCGCCGGACAAAGCACTCAGGACAAAATGTATGTGAAATGGTTTGATACAGGAATGTTATACTATGTTATTTTAGTGGATTTAGTGAATGTCACATTTTTTTATTTTTTAATTTCCCGCCAGTTCCATCCCCCGTACGTCCCGACGTCGCAGGGAACGGAAGACAGGAGGACATGGTCAGGGACGCTGCAGGGGGGACATCGCAGGAGCGAAGGACAAGGTAAGTTCTGGAGGGAATCCCGAGTGTAGCTGGGGGGGGGGGAGGGTTACCGCTTCTGGTACTGAAAGTTAACCCCAGGACACTCGGGAATACTGCCAGGGGGGTTAATCAGCGACCACGTTATTGTTACAGAAGCAACATTTCGGAGCCTTGCAGGACCCCTTCATCAGGCATGTGACGCTCAGAAACGTTGCTTCTGTTCCAATGACGTATTGGCCGATTGAAGCTTTGGACCCGTCCTGGAGATCCATGGTGTGCTGGGGACATTCTCTCACTTTATCTGCGGTCCATCCCGTGATTGCTGCACCGCCCATGTACACTACAGCCACTCTGAAGGAACGCGCGCCGTTTGAATGGTGTATTGGAATCCTCTGACGTGAAGGAGGGACATCAGACTTGATTGGGGTCTCTTACAAGACATGGGGGAGGAGACCTCCCTGATATGAAGGAGGTCTTTTTTTTTTTCAGGTACTTATATAGCGCCGTCAATGTACGCCACGCTTTACATATATATTGTACATTCACATCAGTCCCTAACCCTCAAGGGGCGTACAATCTAAGGTTCCTAACCCTCAAGGGGTGTACAATCTAAGGTTCCTAACCCTCAAGGGGCGTACAATCTAAGGTTCCTAACCCTCAAGGGACGTACATTCTAAGGTCCCTAACCCTCAAGGGGCGTACAATCTAAGGTCCCTAACCCTCAAGGGGCGTACAATCTAAGGTCCCTAACCCTCAAGGGGCGTACAATCTAAGGTCCCTAACCCTCAAGGGGCGTACAATCTAAGGTTCCTAACCCTCAAGGGACGTACATTCTAAGGTTCCTAACCCTCAAGGGGCGTACAATCTAATGTTCCTAACCCTCAAGGGGGGTACAATCTAAGGTCCCTAACCCTCAAGGGACGTACATTCTAAGGTTCCTAACCCTCAAGGGGCGTACAATCTAAGGTCCCTAACCCTCAAGGGGCGTACAATCTAAGGTCCCTAACCCTCAAGGGACGTACATTCTAAGGTCCCTAACCCTCAAGGGGCGTACAATCTAAGGTTCCTAACCCTCAAGGGGCGTACAATCTAATGTTCCTAACCCTCAAGGCGGGTACAATCTAAGGTCTTCTGATTTGAAGTTAATTTCCTCAAGGTGGTACTCTACATTGTCCCAGGCTCAGGTTTTCCATGTAACATTTACATTTTATTCTGGGATGAGTGGAGATTTTTGCATATTTGTAAAGGGTGAGTTTGGGAAATGCTGGTGTGGAGACTTCCAAAAATAAAGTGATGTCATTTTCACACAATGGTCACTAGATGGCAGCAGCAGGTCAGCCCAGATCCCCAGCCCTACAATGGGACAGGTCCTCCCGCAGAAGTGTGAATAGAGGGACTTCATATCTGCTCCATGTCCTCAGCTGCATGCAGATGGGAGGGGGGGGGGGGGCTTTTTTGTGCCTTGTAAATACATTTAATTGAGAATCAGCATTATAGATTGAAACAATTTAGAAGGAGTGAATATTATCCCTCAATAAAGGAAGAATGGGGTGAGTGATGGGAGGGGGGCAGTAGAGAGGGATACAGATGAAAGAGAAGCAGGGAGAGTGTGGGAAGGACAGGAGGCAGTGCTGGAAGAGGAGGAGAGCCTGGGGGTGCAGGAGGAGGGTCTCCCAACTTCACAGTCCCAGACAAGAAACAGATGACAAGAGACAAAAGAGAAGATCAGGGAGGTTGGAGGCAAGCTGTCAGCAGAGCCCAGAGCAGAGGAGTCAGCTGTGACAAAGAGACATGCAGAGGAAGAGTCAGGGATAGAGGAAGAGATCATAAGACTGACCACTGACCATTGCATACCACAGCCCCAGCCTGACTGACCACTGACCATTGCATACCACAGCCCCAGCCTGACTGACCACTGACCATTGCATACCACAGCCCCAGCCTGACTGACCATTGCATACCACAGCCCCAACCTCACTGACCACTGCACATCACAGCCGCAACCTGACTGACCCCTGCACATCACAGCCCCAACCTCACTGACCACTGCACATCACAGCCCCAACCTCACTGACCACTGCACATCACAGCCCCAACCTCACTGACCCTTGCACATCACAGCCCCAACCTCACTGACCCTTGCACATCACAGCCCCAACCTCACTGACCCCTGCACATCACAGCCCCAACCTTCCTGATCCCAGCACCAACCTGGCTGATTGCAGCCCCCCCACCTCACTGACCATCACAGCCCCAACTCACCAATCACAGATCCAACCTTACTGACCATTGCACATCACAGCCCCAACCTGACTGATCACAGCACATCACAGCCCCAACCTGACTGATCACTGCACATCACAGCCCCAACCTGACTGATCACAGCACATCACAGACCCAACCTGACTGATCACTGCACATCACAGCCTCAGCCTGACTGATCACTGCACATCACAGACCCAACCTGACTGATCACAGCACATCACAGCCTCAGCCTGACTGACCATTGCACATCACAGCCCCAACCTGACTGATCACTGCACATCACAGCCCCAACCTGACTGATCACTGCACATCACAGACCCAACCTGACTGATCACAGCACATCACAGCCTCAGCCTGACTGACCATTGCACATCACAGCCCCAACCTGACTGATCACTGCACATCACAGCCCCAACCTGACTGATCACAGCACATCACAGCCCCAACCTGACTGATCACAGCACATCACAGCCCCAACCTGACTGATCACAGCACATCACAGCCCCAACCTGACTGATCACTGCACATCACAGCCCCAACCTGACTGATCACAGCACATCACAGCCCCAACCTGACTGATCACTGCACATCACAGCCCCAACCTGACTGATCACAGCACATCACAGACCCAACCAGACTGATCACTGCACATCACAGCCCCAACCTGACTGATCACTGCACATCACAGCCCCAACCTGACTGATCACTGCACATCACAGACCCAACCAGACTGATCACTGCACATCACAGACCCAACCTGACTGATCACTGCACATCACAGCCCCAACCTGACTGATCACTGCACATCACAGCCCCAACCTGACTGATCACTGCACATCACAGCCCCAACCTGACTGATCACTGCACATCACAGCCCCAACCTGACTGATCACTGCACATCACAGCCCCAACCTGACTGATCACTGCACATCACAGACCCAACAAAGCAGACAATGTATAAATAACAACTTCCTAAAGGATACCAACTATTGCACCCACCTGGAAGTCCTCATTCTTGTATATAGTCCATAGATGACACAGTGCACACTCAGGACAGATCGTGGACCGCTTCTGGAGCACAATCCCCCTCCAGGGACTGCCATCAGATTTCAGGATGAGCCTCCTGCTGCTTCTCCTCTGCACTCATCTACAAGATGTCACCTCTCTTCTATCAGGTAGGTGACCCTCCATGATCCATGATGGGGACATAGGAATGATTTCCAGGTATTGATCTTACGGACTTTGTGATTGGCCTGGACTGCCGGCGTGCAGGGCTGGGTGGTGGGCTTGTTTCCTATGTCTGTGGATACTTACCAGCCTTCACTGTGATGTTGGGATCAGGATTCCCGTGTGTATGTCATGGCTCTGCCTGTGTCGGCACTCACTTAACGTGGATGTAAACTCTAATAATACCTTTTAATTATCTATTACAGGTACTTATATAGTGCCATCAATTTACATATATATTGTACATTCACATCAGTCCCTAACCCTCAAGGGGCGTACAATCTAAGGTCCCTAACTCACATTCATATACACATACTAGGGACAATTTAGACAGGAGCCAATTAGCCTATCAGCATGTCTTTGGAGTGTGGGAGGAAACCGGAGTACCCGGAGGAAGCCCACGCAGGCACAGGGAAAACATTCAAACTCTAGGTAGATGGTGCTGTGGTTGGGATTTAAACCAATGACCCCGGTGCTGCCAGGTGGGAGTGCTAACCATTTAGCCACTGTGCTGTCCTCCCTTTTGGTCTGTTAGATATCACATTGAAAGTGTTCTGTCAGGGGCGTCCCTAGGGTTGGTGTCACCTGGTGCAGTAACACTTGGTGACACCCCCTCTGATGATGCCCGCAGGATGAATGGGATCTGCGGATTGAGCATAATGGATCGGAATCCGATCCATTATGCTCCCCAATCCACAGATCCAATCTATCCTGCAGGGATCATGAACTTTCTTTACAACTCACCTTTTCGTGGAACGGATCTGGTGTCACCCCGTATAGGTTGCATGCCGACGATCCCCGCAGGATGGATCAGATCTGTGGATTGAGCATAATGGCTCAGAATTTGATCCATTATGCTCCCAATCCGCAGATCCGATCCATTCTGCAGGGATCGTCTGCTTGCTTTACAACTTACCTTTTCGCGGAGTGGGTCCGGTGTCACCCCGTGCGGTAGGTGTCACCCGGTGCGGCGCGAATGCCACTGATATGTGTACTACATTTTTATAATTTTTTGAGACAGATAGAGCTTTCTTTTGGTGGTGACAAGTGCAAACAAAAAGTAGCCAGAAATCTTGTGAGCTGACATCTCCCTGAGCCCTCTGCCTCTGGACTGTTATCAGCTAGCATTGTTCCCTGCTACCTTCATGGGTTACAAAACACCTCCCCCTGTTATGGAGAAGAGAGAGAGGTGTTGTGTAGTCCTAACACACTCGCTGTTCTACGTTGCTCAGTAATCCAGGGCCGTCCTAATAGCATCCTGGGCTCCTGGGAAAAGTAGTGCACTGGGGCACCTACCAGCCTTCCCTAATTTATGTACCTACTCTCAAGGAGTAAAGTATAAATAGTTGGTACAATGAGACGTATTTATTAGTACTTGCATTAACAAAACATACAATACTAATCAACACAAAGGGCACAGTACAGGGGGAGTCAGGAGGGCACAGTACAGGGGGAGTCAGGAGGGTACAATACTGGGATCAGGAGGGCACAGTACAGGGGGAGTCAGGAGGGCATAGTACAGGGGGAGTCAGGAGGGCACAGTACAGGGGGAGTCAGGAGGGCACAGTACAGGGGGGAGTCAGGAGGGCACAGTACAGGGGGGTCAGGAGGGCATAGTACAGGGGGAGTCAGGAGGGCACAGTACAGGGGCAGTCAGGAGGGCACAGTACAGGGGGAGTCAGGAGGGCACAGTACAGGAGGAGTCAGGAGGGCACAGTACAGGGGGGAGTCAGGAGGGCACAGTACAGGGGGGAGTCAGGAGGGCACAGTACAGGGGGAGTCAGGAGGGCACAGTACAGGGGGAGTCAGGTGGGCACAGTACAAGGGGGAGTCGGGAGGGCACAGTACAGGGGGAGTAAGGAGGGCACAATACTGGGATCAGGAGGGCACAGTACACTGGGAGTCAGGTGGGCACAGTACAAGGGGGAGTCAGGAGGGCACAGTACAGGGGGAGTCAGGAGGGTACAGTACAGGGGGAGTAAGGAGGGCACAATACTGGGATCAGGAGGGCACAGTACAGGGGGAGTCAGGAGGGTACAGTACAGGGGGAGTAAGGAGGGCACAGTACAGGGGGAGTCAGGAGGGCACAGTACAGGGGGAGTCAGGAGGGCACAGTACAGGGGGGAGGGAGGAGGGCACAGTACAGGGGAAGTCAGGTGGGCACAGTACATGGGGAGGCAGGAGGGCACAGTACAGGGGGGAGTCAGGAGTGCACAGTACAGGGGGAGTCAGGAGGGCACAGTACAGGGGGGAGTCAGGAGGGCACAGTACAGGGGGAGTCAGGAGGGCACAGTACAGGGGGAGTCAGATGGGCACAGTACGGGGGGAGTCAGGGGGGCACAGTACAGGGGGGAGTCAGATGGGCACAGTACGGGGGGAGTCAGGGGGGCACAGTACAGTGGGAGGCAGGAGGGCACAATACTGAGATCAGGAGGGCACAGTATAGATTCTGTGATGCTGCCTGGGCCATCCCGAGACAGCTTAGTAAAAAGCGTGACTGTCCCGACAAATCCGGGGCAGCTGGTAAGTATGATGTGGTGCAAGATTAACATGGGGCCCCTATGCACTTGGGTCCCCTGGGAAGTGCCAGGGGTGCCCATGCATTAAGACAGCCCTGCAGTAAGGTTGTTACCCTAAAACAAGAAGAAAGTTAAAGGCAGGATTACCTGAATAAAATAAAGGGGGAAAAAAGAAAACAAATTCAGCCACCAAATCTATTGGAGGTCATGCACGTTTTCTTAAAGGATCGTTTTCTTTTCCGGTCAATCTTTTCCATTAGGGAGAATTCGATCTATAGTCGACAACCCATTCCATCCGTATGCCACACACAGGAAAGTGGATTCAGATCTACAGTTAAGACATGATCGTGAATTACATTCGTAAGTTATTGATCGCATCTCTGTTTCCATCCTGTCATCCTGTCATCTCAAAATCTAATTGATCAAAAGGCGATCGCATTTAAAAAGAAAGCATCACAGGGATGCCAAATCGAGGCAAAACAAGCACCTTGGCCGACAGTCTCACATCGAATCCATTTAAAATTCAGTCTAAATCGATCAAAAGGAGAGATATGACTACTCGATTGTTTGGTTTAATCGATTTAATTGGTTTGATCCATCTATCGAATCCCTTGGATAGAAAAAAAAATCAAAGCCTGTATGGCCACTATGAGAACTTGTGAGCCACAAAATGATCCCATTTTGTTATAAGGGCTGATTTGCTTATCTCTACTGAAACATTGAATCCACCATTGCTGTCTTCGCATTCTGCAAATGCCACTTGCCTGGCTGTCACGTCTGTCTTCCTGCCTCAGGACTCTGAGTCTCAACCCAAAAAAAAAAAAAGGATGCAGATATCGACTTTCCTCTGACTTTCCTGAGACTTGCAATATGCGATGTACGCAAATACCCTGCAGCAGCTGCATTTGTTTTTTTCGCCTGGTGATCCTGCCAGTAACACACTTCCTGTCTTAGGGCCAATTTACACCACATGCAATCCAGTGCAGGGGTGGACTGACAACTCATGGGCCCCCCGGGCAATAGGGGATCATGGGGCCCCTGTGTCCTTGCCCAAACTCAAAAAAGCCTATGAAAAAGGTACCAGGGGCATCTCATGGGGCCCCCTACTGACCTCGGGCAGTGCCCGAGTTTCCAAATGGTCAGTCCGCCCTTGATCCAGTGTGTTTTTTTTCTGCTCAAAATCTCATTGATAGTAGGTGACGTGGTATTGAATGGCATAGTTCCAGAAAAAAAGTAGAACAGGCTGCATTTTTTCTGCACTGAACTGTGCTGTAACGCAGTAAAACGTATCAAAAATGCACCGGAATGCACCTAAATGCACCAAACATGCACCGGAACGCACGTGTCCTTATTAACCACTTGCCGTCCGCCTGCTGTTTATAAACGGCAGGACGGTGGCACTCCAGGGGCGGGTTGCTATTCATAAACAGCACCCGCCCTTTCTAGCTGTGCGCGCTCCCTGGGAGAGCGCAGCGCCGCGATCCGGTGCCCGCTGTGTCCTCCAGACACAGTGAAACACCGATCGTCGGACGGGACCTCTGTACGAGGTCCAGATCATGTGATCCCTGATTGGCCAATCAGTGATCACATGCAAAGTAGTAAGCAAGATGTCACTTGTGACATCATTGCTTACTACGTGTGAAATCTGTGAATGATCACAGAGATCCCATGGTACAAGGCTATTCACAACAGCCTTGTACCATGTGACAAGCTGTGACCAATCACAGCTCACTCAGTAGTTCTCAATGGCTGCAAGAATGCAGCCAGAGAGAAGGAGAAATGATTGCTTTTACAGCCTTTATGGGTGTAAAAGCAATCAATGTAAAAAAAAAAAAAAAATCATCACCCCCACAAGTAGTACAGTGTCACCATGGTGACACTGTACTGCTAGGGTGACAGTATGTAAAAAAAAAACCAACAAAAACATAAATAATAATATAAAAAAATAAAATAAAAATGTAAAAAAAAGTTTAAAAATTATAATTATGGTTATAAACTAATTTGCCTTTTTTTACTAAAAAGATAACAGAATACATTTTGGCCAAGATTTATGATGAAAGATTATTTATATGCAAAATATTTTTGCATATAAAAAAAAAACACTTTTTTTCAAAATTTTTGGACATTTTCATTTACATAGCAAAAAAAATTAAAATCCCAGCGGTGAATAAATACCACCAAAATAAAGCTTTATTTGTCTCAAAAAAATGGTAAAAAATTCATATGGGTACAGTGTTGCATGACCGCGCAATTGTTATTCAAAGTGTGATAGCGCTGAAAGCTGAAAATTTCCCTAGACTGGAAGGGGGGGAAAGTGTCCGGACAGGAAGGGGGTGAAAGTGTCCGGACTGGAAGGGGGGGAAAGTGTCCGGACTGGAAGGGGGTGAAAGTGTCCGGACTGGAAAGGGGGAAAGTGTCTGGACTGGAAGGGGGGGAAAGTGTCCGGACTGGAAAGGGGGAAAGTGTCTGGACTGGAAGGGGGGGAAAGTGTCCGGACTGGAAGGGGGGGAAAGTGTCTGGACTGGAAGGGGGGGAAAGTGTCCGGACAGGAAGTGGTTAGGTGGAAGAAAAAGAAAGGAGGAAAAAATGAACTGGAACGCATCAAAAACACACCAGAATGCATTAAAAACGTGTCAAAAATGCACATAAAGAAGCGCATGGTGTGAGCTGACTCTTAGGGTGTCTCTATTCTGGATGGAAGAACAACGGAGACACCTTTGGGCAGTAGCATTGTCAGGCTGGGGGGAGGGGAGCGTTAGATGGACTAGCAGATATAGATGGACTTGACTAACAAATAATAAATGCTTGTTGCCTGGCTCCTGAACTGTTGCAGGCAGGGCCGTGGATAAGGGGCTACCACCAGTCCTCCTGTATGGGGCCCAGGCCAGCAGGGGGGCCCAGGCAGCTGGGTGAATTGAATGTGGCCAGGGAGGGTGATCTGCATGAGGGGGGGGGGGTCAATTACTGGAACCGATCCCCTGGATAAATCTCTCTGCAGCAGCTGAAAGCCGGCTTCTTCTCCTCTCCCTCCTACTGGCTTTCAGCTGCTGCAGAGAGATTTATCCAGGGGATCGGTTCCAGTAATTGACCCCCCCCCCCTCGTGTTTGAGTGATCGGGCATGTTGGAAATTTTTGGAAAAACGAACAAATTTCGAATCCATGATGGGAGAATCGTGTGAGAAATATAAAGCTGTGACCTGAAAAGAAAAGAAAATTCTTGGCCACGAAAATTCTTTTCTGTAGCAACACGAGGAGGAATTGAAGGCTTGGTTGGCTCAATTTTGAAATCAATGGAGGCGCCATCGGATTACAAAATGCAATAAATGTCCGATTTTCTAATAAAAATTAGTTTGGAATTCGACCCGTGTATTCATTTGAATTTCACAGCATTAGTGGGGCCATAGCAACAGCCGATTTTCGAGCGGCCGTTGAATTTGAGTGATCGGGCATGTTGGAAATTTTTTGAAACAATGAACGAATTTCTAATCAATGATGGGAGAATCGTGCGACAAATATATTCGAAAATGAAATGAGCCGCGACCTGGAAACAAAAGAAAATTATTGGCCACGAAAACTCTTTTCTGTAGCAACCTGAGGCGAAATGAAAGGCTCGGTTGGTCCAATTTCAAAATCAATGGTGGCGCCATCAGATTACAAAACGCATGAAAATTCAGATTTTCGAAAGAAACTTTGTTTGGATTTCGGCCCATGTATGCCCTGCATTAAGCCATACGCGGGTCGAATTACAAAAGAATTTTCTTTTGAAAATCTTTTCCAAGAATTTTTGTTTGAATTTTGCACCATTAGCGGGGCCACAGCAAAGGCTGATTTTTGAGCGACCATCAAATTTGAGTGATTGGGCCATGTTGGAAATTGTTTGAAAAACGAACGAATTTCTAATCAATGATGGGAGAGTCGTGCGAGAAATATAA
This sequence comes from Staurois parvus, assembly GCF_062004578.1. Taxonomy (NCBI): domain Eukaryota; kingdom Metazoa; phylum Chordata; class Amphibia; order Anura; family Ranidae; genus Staurois; species Staurois parvus. The sequence continues at coordinate 160,462 of NW_028320597.1, forward strand.
TCGAAAAAGTAATGAGCGTGAGCCGTGACCGGGAAAGAAAAGAAAATTCTTGGCCATGAAAATTCTTTTCTGTAGGAACATCTGAAATTGAAGGCTCGGTTGGTCGAATTTCGAAATCAATGGTGGCGCCATCAGATTACAAAATGCACGAAAATTCATTCAGAACTTGACCCATGGCCTGTACTAGTCTAGGTTCACACCTAAGTGTTTTCCGCTGCGTTTTGCAGAAACGCACTACAGTCCATATAACATGATTTCCTATGGGACACGTTCACATCTCCGCCTTTTCACCCGGTGCGTTTATTGGAAAGGGACTTTTTTAAACGAAAAAAAGTTGCGTTTTTGGTTCAATAGACTTCAATGGAGATGCTGCAGAAAAGCGTGTATTGCATTTTTGTTGCGTTTTTGATGCGTTTTGCATTTTAAATCTGCCAAGACACAAGAAAAAAAAAAAAAAAACACCCCTGCAAAACGCATCACAAAACGCAATGCAGATATGCCTGAAACCTTCATACGTGTGAACCTATGCAGGTTGCATTTGAGCCATTTCTGCATTGCGTTTTGCGTTTCGTTTTTGATGCGTTTTGCTTTTTTTTTTTTTTTTTCATTTTTAAAAATTTTTTCTTGTGTCTAGGCAGATTTAAATTGCAAAACGCATCAAAAACGCGGCAAAAACGCACTACATGCCTTTCTGCAGCGTCTCCATTGAAGTCTATTGAACCAAAAACGCAACGTTTTGTGTTTAAAAATAAGTCCCTGCCCCTTTCCCTTTTTTGATGTATTTTGCGTTTTTGAAAAAAACCAAAAAACATTTCTTGTTGCTAGGCAGATTTTAAACGCAACGCAGACGCAAAGCGACTTCAATGGAGATGCTGCAGAAAAGCATGTAGTGTGTTTTAGATGCATTTTTGATGGATTTTTATTAGAAAAAACCCAGAAAAAAATGCAAAATGCATCAAAAACAAGTAAAAAACACAAAACGCACAGCAAAGATCACTGCAGAAACGATCGAACGCAAACTGCATAGGTGTGAACGGAGCCTTAGAAAGTGCAGAAGCTGAGGGTCAGCATATTAGCCAGGCAACTAGCCTTTTAAGCAGGAGGTCCGCAGTGGCAGCCCGGCTATTGCTCTTAGGAATTGTTTACTCTCAGGACAGTCAGGACACGAGGACATTGGGAGTAAAGTTCAGGGGCGTCATGTATAACTAAGGCGGTCGACCTAAGCGCTGGAAACAACATTGATTATACAGTTTTATGCAACCCAGAGCTGTGTGTGTGGGGACCCCATGGACGTGATCCATGGAAGGAAAATAATTGACAGCCGGGTCCATTCTCACCAATGCATTGATGTGCAGAGCATTAAAAAAAAAAATTTGTAAAGGCTGCATTTTGGGGAGGTTTTTCCGGACCCCACATTCACTATATCCGCTCTCCCCGGACCCCGCATTCACTATATCCGCTCTCCCCGGACCCCACATTCACTATATCCGCTCTCCCCGGACCCCGCATTCACTATATCCGCTCTCCCCGGAACCCGCATTCACTATATCCGCTCTCCCTGGACCCCGCATTCACTATATCCGCTCTCCCCGGACCCCACATTCACTATATCCGCTCTCCCCGGACCCCCCATTCACTATATCCGCTCTCCCAGGACCCCGCATTCACTATATCTGCTCTCCCCGGACCCCGCATTCACTATATCCGCTCTCCCCGGACCCCCCATTCACTATATCCGCTCTCCCAGGACCCCGCATTCACTATATCTGCTCTCCCCGGACCCCGCATTCACTATATCCGCTCTCCCCGGACCCCCCATTCACTATATCCGCTCTCCCAGGACCCCGCATTCACTATATCCGCTCTCCCTGGACCCTGCATTCACTATATTCGCTCTCCCTGGACCCTGCATTCACTATATCCGCTCTCCCCAGACCCTGCATTCACTATATCTGCTCTCCCCGGACCCCGTATTCACTATATCCGCTCTCCCCGGACCCCGCATTCACTATATCCGCTCTCCCCGGACCCTGCATTCACTATATCCGCTCTCCCCGGACCCCGCATTCACTATATCCGCTCTCCCCGGACCCCGCATTCACTATTTCCGCTCTCTCCGGACCCCGCATTCACTATACCCGCTCTCTCCGGACCCCGCATTCACTATATCCCCTCTCCCTGGACCCCGCATTCACTATATCCGATCTCCCCGGACCCCGCATTCACTATATCCGCTCTCCCCGGACCCCGCATTTACTATATCCGCTCTCCCCGAACCCCGCATTTACTCTATCCGCTCTCCCCGGACCCCGCATTCACTATATCCGCTCTCCCCGGACCCCGCATTCACTATATCCGCTCTCCCCGGACCCCGCATTCACTATATCCGCTCTCCCCGGACCCCGCATTCACTATATCCGCTCTCCCCGGACCCCGCATTCACTATATCCGCTCTCTCCGGACCCCGCATTCACTATATCTGCTCTCTCCGGACCCCGCATTCACTATATCCGCTCTCCCCGGACCCCGCATTCACGATATCCGATCTCCCCGGACCCCGCATTCATTCATAGAGTCCAGTTCGGTAACCCATTCACCTAAGGAGGGTACAAAAGTGGACTTCCAGTGGCGGGGGATACCTGCTCCACCATGGCTACACCAGAGAGGGGTCAGCACCACTGGCAACCCAGGATTGGAATTCCGTAGAGTACCAGAACAAGGTCCAAGGGGTCCAGATAGAAGAGAAGTAGATCCATTTTCTCCGATTCCTACGCCAACAGGTGTTCAAGGTCATAAATAGAGTCCAGTTCGGTAACTTATTCACCTAAGGGGGGTACAGAAGTGGACTTCCAGTGGTGGGGGATACCTGCTCCACCATGGCTACACCAGAGAGGGGTCAGCACCACTGGCAACCCAGGATTGGAATTCCGTAAAGTAGCGGATCATGGTCCAAGGGGTCCAGGTAGAAGAGAACAGATCAATTTTCTCCAATTCCTACGCCAACAGGCGTTCAAGGTCATAAATAGAGTCCATTTCGGTAACCCATTCACCTAAAGAGGGTACAGAAGTGGACTTCCAGTGGCGGGGGATACCTGCTCCACCATGGCTACACCAGAGAGGGGTCAGCACCACTGGCAACCCAGGATTGGAATTCCATAGAGTACCAGAACAAGGTCCAAGGGGTCCAGATAGAAGAGAAGTAGATCCATTTTCTCCGATTCCTACGCCAACAGGCGTGCAAGGTCATAAATAGAGTCCATTTCGGTAACCCATTCACCTAAAGAGGGTACAGAAGTGGACTTCCAATGTCGGGGGATACCTGCTCCACCATGGCTACACCAGAGAGGGGTCAGCACCACTGGCAACCCAGGATTGGAATTCCGTAGAGTACCAGAACAAGGTCCAAGGGGTCCAGATAGAAGAGAAGTAGATCCATTTTCTCCGATTCCTACGCCAACAGGCGTGCAAGGTCATAAATAGTCCAGTTCGGTAACCCATTCACCTAAGGAGGGTACAGAAGTGGACTTCCAGTGGCGGGGGATAACTGCCCGGACAGCGGCCACCAGGTGTCTCAAGATATCCCGTTTCACTGATTTAATAGATCCAGGTAGTAGGAAAGAAGAGCTCCAGGGATCAGTTTACAATACAGGTCAAAAATAGACAGAAAGTGGTTTTTAATGCAGCAACACTCTTCCATTTTTCGATGCATGGAAATGCATGTCAAGTAGAAATCCAATTATTCCCTATGGGGCTGATTCACATCTATGAGCGTTTCAGTGTGACAGACACAGGTGAACCTCTATGGGCTCATTCACACCTCCACGCGTACGTTACCCTGCACCCTGCATGCACACAGAACAGAGTCGAATTGTTAGTACATTAAGAATGTCGATAAGAGAGGAGTCACTGATGAAGGAGAGGGACACTGATGAGCAGATAGGTGGTGGCACAACCTCTCAATAATGGACATTCCTGGAGTGGATGGAGCTGAATTCCAAGACACTGGAAGCACACAATAGCTGCTTGTTCAGAAATGTGGGAGGGGGGGGGGGCAGAACTACAGAATGAGGGGAACTTGGAGACGGAGAAAATATAAAGAGGAGAACAAAAAACGAGATGCTCTTCTAAACAGAAATAGAAGAGCACTGAAGAGATAGTTATTAATAGTCAGGGACCTCCAGTGTGAGGGACCTCCAGTGTGAGGGACCTCCCGGCCTCAGAACGTCTCTGTATCCTCAGTTCCCCTGAATCCAGGGTGGGCTCTGTGTCTTCTGAGTGGGACTGACATAGAGAGCCGGTCATATGGCCCCAACATTGCTGACTCAACACATCTTCCAAGTCAACAGAAGATCTTCTGTCTGTCTCCACATTGCTGCAAGTCTTCAGGGTCACCAGCGGTTACTGTGATAGATGATTCCAGGGGTCTCCGAATTTTCACTACGAGGACCACTTTGTGTATTTTACACATATTTGCGGGCAGTAAAAAAATGGTTTATAAATAATAAATTAAGTTTTATTTGGATCTTTTTGGAAGCAGTATGATCTGATTTAGAACAGAAGAGAGAGAACTTTAGTAAAACAAAGAACCCCCTCCCCATATCTTATATCAAAGTTGTCTACATGATTGTCCCCATCAGGGTCCCCCTTACATCAGAAATTATCTTAGGAGCCCCCCCTTGCACCAGTGTCCCCATCAGAGCCCCCTTTATATCAGTGTCCCCATCAGAGCCCCCTTTATATCATTGTCCCCATCAGAGCCCCCCTTATATCAGGGTGACCATCAGAGCCCCCCTTATATCAGTGTCCCCATCAGAGCCCCCCTTATATCAGTATCCCCATCAGAGCCCCCCTTATATCAGTGTCCCCATCAGAGCCCCCCTTATATCAGTATCCCCATCAGAGCCCCCCTTTTATCAGTGTCCCCATCAGAGCCCCCCTTATATCAGTGTCCCCATCAGAGACCCCCTTATATTAGGGTCACCATCAGAGCCTCCCTTATATCAGGCTCACCATCAGAGCTCCCCTTATATCAGTGTCCCCATCAGAGCCCCCCTTATATCAGGGTCATCATCAGAGCCCCCCTTTTATCAGGGTCACCATCAGAGCGCCCCTTATATCAGTGTCCCCATCAGAGGTCCCTTCTATCAGGGTCACCATCAGAGCCCCCCTTCTATCAGATTCACCATCAGAGACCCCCTTTATATCAGTGTCCCCATCAGAGGCCCCTTATATCAGTGTCCCCATCAGAGGCCCCTTCTATCAGGGTCACCATCAGAGCCCCCCTTCTATCAGGGTCACCATCAGAGCCCCTCCTTATATCAGGGTCACCATCAGAGCCCCCCCCCCCCCTTACATCACTGTCCCCATTAGAGGCCCCCTTTTATCAGGTTCACCATCTGAGCCCCCTTATATCAGGGTCCTCATCAGAGCCCCCATTATAACGTGATCCCAATCCGAGCCCCCGTTATAACAGGGTCCTGATTAGAACTCCCCTTCTTTTGAGTACCCATCACAGCCCCCCTTTTATCAGGGTACCGTTCAGAGCCCCCTTATATCAGTGATCAGTAGATCACCTATCGGTTACATTGTTTGATGTCACATTTTTGGTGGTGATTTATTTATTCACTGTACATTTGTTATTTTTGATCACATTCATTCTTGGTTGATCACTTTTATATATTCACTTTTTTATAAATTTATTTATATACTGCATATCTGAGTTGCTGCTTCTTGTGGTATAATAGTGTTCTTTATGTCACTTTATCACTATTATAGCGGGGTTTATGCCATCACATTTGAATAATAATTTTTCATCAGTTGCATTTCACTTCATATCCTTTATGCACCTTTTTACATTTATTGTAGCAGGATTATTTTATTGTGATTTTCACGTTCCTGTCAGTATTTGCACTCTCATTTATGGGTGTATGTGGATTGTTCGCTTCCTAAATTTGCATTTTGGTTCACGGATTTATTGATGTATATTGTCATATCGCTGTGAAGTGGCGCAGTTCCACTTTTGTCATTTATTGCGGTTTACACAGCTAATGTTACCAGCGCTATCAAAACGCCTCGTGTGCGTGGAGACTTAGTGTTCATGTACACTGCGGCTGATAAACTCACGTTTAGGAGATTTTCTGCGTTTTCTTTCAGTAGCCCCTGAACTCTCCCTAATGTTCTCCTATGTGTCCGTGTACATATCTTCATTTACAGGCAGTTGAGTTTACAGTCGTTTTTTTGAACGCAACAAACTGGCTTTCAGATGTCGATTTTATCAGCGTTTCAAACGCAAAACGCGGCTAAACGCGGCAAATCGCGTTTATAAGCGTTAGCGGCTGAATTTTCTTTTAACTCTTCCAGTTCCCGATGCTGTCCAGAGCCTTTTTTATCATGAAAAATGCATGCATAGCATTTTCAAGGTAAAAACACTACCAGGCTTGTCATACATTGCAATGACCAATTCACACCTCAGACCTCTCCCACCCTTGGAAACAAAAGATATGTTAATGACCAATTCACACCTCAGACCTCTCCCACCCTTGGAAACAAAAGATATGTTAATGACCAATTCACACCTCAGACCTCTCCCACCCTTGGAAACAAAAGATATGTTAATGACCAATTCACACCTCAGACCTCTCCCACCCTTGGAAACAAAAGATATGTTAATGACCAATTCACACCTCAGACCTCTCCCACCCTTGGAAACAAAAGATATGTTAATGACCAATTCAGACCTCTCCCACCCTTGGAAACAAAAGATATGTTAATGACCATTCACACCTCAGACCTCTCCCATCCTTGGAAACAAACGATATGTTAATGACCAATTCACACCTCAGACCTCTCCCACCCTTGGAAACAAAAGATATGTTAATGCCCATTCACACCTCAGACCTCTCCCACCCTTGGAAACAAAAGATATGTTAATGCACATTCACACCTCAGACCTCTCCCACCCTTGGATACAAAAGATATGTTAATGACCATTCACACCTCATACCTCTCCCACCCTTGGAAACAAAAGATATGTTAATGCCCATTCACACCTCAGACCTCTCCCACCCTTGGACACAAAAGATATGTTAATGCCCATTCACACCTCAGACCTCTCCCACCCTTGGATACAAAAGATATGTTAATGACCATTCACACCTCATACCTCTCCCACCCTTGGAAACAAAACATATGTTAATGACCATTCACACCTCAAATTCCTCATGCAGACCCCCTGCCAGGTGGCCTTAATGACTCCCTCCACCAGACACCTTTCCCACCCTTGGAAACAAAAGAAATGGTAATGAGCAACTCACGCCTCAGCTAATCTAAACATATACTTCTGTCTCTGCTTCTACTCTCTGTATTTCTCTGAAACAGTCTGAAATACTTAGTAATTTACCACTTGTCAGTGCATTCTGGGCATTTGGGAGGTTCTCCTGTGCTTGTCTTTCTAAAAAGCTTCTAAACGCAAATGCACATAAACGCGGTATGCAAACGCGGCTAAACAGACGTTTTTTAAATTACGTTTTCCAGCAGTCAGTTTCCATCGTTCAGAAGTGTCCCGTGTACATGGGTCCTAAATGTTTGAAATCGTTATTTTTTGACTATTTTTCAGTGCATTCTGGACATTTTGGAAGGTCTCCGGAGGTTATCTTTAAAAAACGCTTCTAAATGCAAACACTCATAAACGCGGTATGCAAACGCGGCTAAACAGACGTTTTTTTAATCTACATTTTCCAGCAGTCAGTTTCCATCGTTCAGTAGTGTCCCGTGTACATGAGGCCTTAAATCTTGGCTGTCATTTTTCACTTGTAATTACTGGCTTTCCTTTTAGATAAGATTTTCCGGTCTGTCACCTTCTCCTGTTATGACACCTGATAACATTCTTATCATACATGAAGACGCGTTGTCAGCAGCTTGGAAGTGTGGCACACATATTGCCCTTCCAATGTCTCTCCTTATTACCAATGGGTCCATTTACACGCATCCATATATGCATTCGGCTCGGTTGTTCACAAACACTCCGCCCTGCTTCCAAAAACACACCTAAAAACCTTAACCGTACGAACGCAACAAACACTCACGCAGCCCCAACGGAACGTGCTGCATTTTGTGCAAGATGATTATTTCCTGTGATCGTAAGCGCCAGCTAGTGGCCATAAGACAGCATTTAAAAAAAAAATACCCAAATCAGGAAAAGTGACACATTTTGGCCACCAGATGTGCTTTACACTTTTAGGCCGGCCATACATGGGTCGAAAATCGACCGATTTTTCGTCCGAAAATCGGACCTAAGAATAATCGGCTGATTTTCGCTCTGTTAGTGGGGTCAATGGCAACGGCCGATTTTCGTGGCTCCTCCCCTTTTCGGTGATCGGGCATGTTGGAAAATTCATGAAAAACGACCGATTTTCGACTCGATGGTCAAATCGTACGATCGTTTTTCCGAAAAGAATATGCGCATGAGCCGTGACCTGGAAGGAACAGAAGTTTCGCCTGTTATTTGGGGTGAACTTTATGACTCGGTCGGCTGATTTTCTAAATCAATGATGGCGCCATCGGATTACTGAGCGAACAACGTTCCCGATTTTCGGACGAAAAATCGCTCTGAATTTGAACCATGTATGTCCTGCATTAGCAAATAATTATTTACACAAAATATGGCGAGCAGTGCTGGGCTGTGTGAATGTTTGTCGCAATATCAAGTTTTTTATACATAAACACCATACAGCCACATGAACATTCTCATATACATTTGAATGTAGCTAGTTCTGTGTGGGTGATAACCATCTAGACCATTGGTCTCCAAACTGCGGCCCGGGGGCCAGATACAGCCCTTTGCTTGCTTAGATCTGGCCCTTGGGGCACTATTCCTTCCACTGATACCGACAACAGGGCATAATACCTCTAGGCCCCCCACTGATACCAATGAAGGGGTACAATTTGTCCCATGACACCAACGATGGGGCCCAGTGACACCAATGATGGAACATAGTTTCTTTCAATGACAGCAACGGTGGGGCACTTTTCCTACCACCTTTTCTACTCCCATTGGCCACAATCTGCCCCCCCCTAATGTCCAAAGGACAGTAAACTGGCCCTTTGTTTACCACGGGGGTAAGTGATAGGCTGCTTCTGATGTCTCAAGGTGGGAGAGGGAACAACGTAATGACAGTGTGGGATGAAGAGGAGTCTTCTAACCTATGTGAATGTCAGGGCAGGAGCTGAGGAACGGACAGGCAGGCCTAACAATGTAACGCACTGGCTGACGACAACCACCACCCACAGACCGAAGTCCCTCAGGGCGCGGAGTCTAAGTCCCAGGCTGCCCTTCACCAGGGCCCCTGATGGTGGGGATGGACTTGACGCAGCCAGGAACCAGGTCGCGGCCCCCGAGACACCTCAGCTGCGGTAATGGCCGCCGCCAATGGCGTGTAGCTGGTGGAAGAGACAAAAGAGTAGTCAGACAAGCCGGGGTCAACAACAACAGGACAGAACAGTACAGGACAGCAGACGAGAATCACAGGTCACGAGCCGGGTTCAGCAACAGAGGGTCAGATCAAAGGAGAATACAAAGAATAGTCAAGACAAGCCGAATCAGATACCAGGAGAGTCACGAGAGTCAGAACAGAGTAACAGCAACACAAAGACACAAGACACAAGTGCAAAGAGCATGTGCGGGCCACAGGCTTATATGTCATCAGCCACACCCCTCTGGAGGATGGACCACAGAAACCTGAAGGCATAAAAGGGCTCCCATCATGCACAGCAGAATCCAAGATGGACACCAGCACATGAAGTAACATAACCACAGGGAAAAGGTAGGACCTTGACAGTGATGCACTGATGTGTTTCCCCCGAGGCTTCTGGACAAGCAAGTGATGCCCGTGGTCCTTCCTCAGGGCACAGGATGCTTTGTTGTCACATGGTACATATTGTTCACACCCTTTATTATGCCATTAATAACTCGTTTCCTTTTTCCTTTCCTTTCCTTTTTCTTTTCTTTTCCTTTCCTTACTTTTTTTCATTTCCTTTTATTTCCTTTCCTTTTTCCTGTCCCTTATAGTTACCCTTTTCATTCCCTTTACCTTTTTCCTTTCCTTTCCTTTCCTTTCCTTTCCTTTCCTTTCCTTGTAATGCCTTTCCTTTTCCTTTCCCTTATATTTCCCTTTTCTTTTTCCTTTCCATTCCTTTCCTTTTCCTTGCTATGTCTTTCCTTTTCTTTCCATTATATTTACCTTTTCCTTGTTGCTTTCCCTTACCTTTTTCCCTTTCCTTTCCTTTCCCTTATATTTACTTTTTCTTTTTTCTTTTATTTCCTTTCTTTTTTTCCTTTCCTTTTATTTCCTTTCCTTTTTCCTGTCCCTTATATTTGTCTTTTTCCCTTTTTTTTGCTTTACTTTTTTCCTTTCCTTTCCATTTCCCTTTCCTTTCCTTTATTTCCTTTCCCTTATATTTCCCTTTTCTTTTTCCTTTCCATTCTTTTCCTTTCCTTTTTCCTTTCCTTTTCTTTTCCTTTACTTGCTATGCCTTTCCTTTCCCTTATATTTACCTTTTCCCTTTTCTTCCCTTTCCTTTCCCTGCCTTTCCTTTCCTTCCCTGCCTTCCCTTTCCTTCCCTTCCCTTTCCTTGCCTTTCCCTGCCTTCCACTCCCTTTCCCTTCCTTCCCTTTCCTTTCCCTTTCCTTTCCCTGCCTTCCCTTTCCTTTCCCTGCCTTCCCTTTCATTTCCTTTCCCTGCCTTCCCTTCCCTTTCCTTTCCCTACCTTTCCTTTCCTTCCCTTTCCTTTCCCTGCCTTTCCTTTACTTTCCTTCCCTTCCCTTTCCTTTCCTTTCCCAGCCTTCCCTTTCCTTTCCCTGCCTTCCTTTCCCTTTCCTTTCCTTCCCTTTCCTTTCCCTTTCCTTTCCTTCCCTTTCCTTTCCCTGCCTTCCCTTTCCTTTCCCTGCCTTCCCTTCCCTTTCCTTTCCCTGCCTTCCCTTCCCTTTCCTTCCCTTTCCTTTCCCTGCCTTCCCTTCCCTTTCCTTTCCTTCCCTTTCCTTTCCCTGCCTTCCCTTCCTTTTCCTTTCCCTGCCTTTCCTTCCCTTTCCTTTCCCTGCCTTCCCTTCCCTTTCCTTCCCTGCCTTCCCTTCCCTGCCTTCCCTTCCCCTTCCTTCACTTTCCCTGCCTTCCTTTCCCTTCCTTCTCTTTCCTTTCCCTGCATTCCCTTCCCTTTCCTTTCCTTTCCCTGCCTTCCCTTTCCTTTCCCTGCCTTCCCTTCCCTTTCCTTTCCCTGACTTTCCTTTCCTTCCCCTGCCTTTCCTTTACTTTCCTTCCCTTTCCCTGCCTTCCCTTCCCTTTCCTTTCCCTGCCTTTTCTGCCTTCCCTTTCCTTTCCTTTCCCTGCCTTCCCTTTCCTTCCCTTTCCCTGCCTTCCCTTTCCTTTCCCTGCCTTCCTTTCCCTTTCCTTTCCCTGCCTTTCCTTCCCTTTCCTTTCCCTTTCCTTTCCTTCCCTTCCCTTTCTTTCCCTGCCTTCCCTTCCCTTTCTTTCCCTTTCCTTTCCCTGCCTTCCCTTCCCTTTCCTTCCCCTGCCTTTCCTTCCCTTTCCTTTCCCTGCCTTCCCTGCCTTCCCTTTCCTTTCCTTTCCCTGCCTTCCCTTTCCTTTCCCTGCCTTCCTTTCCCTTTCCCTGCCTTCCTTTCCCTTTCCCTGCCTTTCCTTCCCTTTCCTTTCCTTCCCTTTCCTTTCCCTGCCTTCCCTTCCCTTTCTTTCCCTTTCCTTTCCCTGCCTTCCCTTCCCTTTCCTTTCCCTGCCTTCCCTTCCCTTTCCTTTCCCTGCCTTTCCTTCCCTTTCCTTTCCCTGCCTTTCCTTCCCTTTCCTTTCCCTTTCCTTTCCTTTCCTTACCTTTCCTTTCCCTGCCTTCCCTTCCCTTTCCTTTCCTTCCCTTTCCCTGCCTTTCCTTCCCTTTCCTTTCCCTTTCCTTCCCTTTCCTTTCCCTGCCTTCCTTTCCCTTTCCTTTCCCTGCCTTTCCTTCCCTTTCCTTTCCTTTCCCTTTCCTTTCCTTCCCTTTCCTTTCCCTGCCTTCCCTTCCCTTTCCTTTCCTTCCCTTCCCTTTCCTTTCCCTGCCTTTCCTTCCCTTTCCTTTCCCTTTCCTTTCCTTGCCTTCCCTTTCTTTCCCTTTCCCTGCCTTCCCTTCCCTTTCCTTTCACTGCCTTCCCTTCCCTTTCCTTTCCCTGCCTTCCCTTCCCTTTCCTTTCCCTGCCTTTCCTTCCCTTTCCTTTCCCTGCCTTTCCTTCCCTTTCCTTTCCCTGCCTTCCCTTCCCTTTCCTTTCCCTGCCTTCCCTTCCCTTTCCTTTCCCTGCCTTTCCTTCCTTTTTCTTTCCCTGCCTTCCCTTTCCTTTCCCTGCCTTCCCTTCCCTTTCCTTTCCCTGCCTTCCCTTCCCTTTCCTTTCCCTGCCTTTCCTTCCTTTTTCTTTCCCTGCCTTCCCTTTCCTTTCCCTGCCTTCCCTTCCCTTTCCTTTCCCTGCCTTCCCTTTCCTTTCCCTGCCTTCCCTTTCCTTTCCCTGCCTTCCCTTTCCTTTCCCTGCCTTCCCTTCCCTTTCCTTTCCCTGCCTTCCATTTCCTCCCCTTTCCTTTCCCTGCCTTCCCTTTCCTTTCCCTTCCCTTCCCTTTCCTTTCCCTGCCTTCCATTTCCTTTCCTTCCCTTCCCTTTCCTTTCCCTGCCTTCCCTTCCCTGCCTTCCCTTCCCTTTCCTACCTTTTCCTTCCCTTCCCTTCCCTTTCCTTTCCTTCTCTTCCTTCCCTTCCCTTCCTTTTCCTTCCCTTTCCTTCCTTTTCCGTCCCTTTCCTTTCCTAATGTCAGGGCTCCCAGGTATGACCAGAGGTGTGTGACTGAAGCAGGGAAACGCAGACCTCAGATATGTTATAAACAATATAATTTATTAACACTAACAGTACAAACATAAACGCAGTGCAATACTAAAACATAATACAGTGCAAACAAACCAAACCAAACCACCCACAGATAACAGTATATACAAGCAAGCGTCGTCAGGCAGGCCGGGTCAATATCAATTGGGCAGGTAGGTACAGGGGGAGCAAGCGGAGAATAGTCGGGGTCACAGGCCAGGTTCAGCAGGTAGCAAGCAGCATAGTACAGAGGGTCAGACAGAGGAATGGTCCGGGTCACAAGCCAGGATCAGAGCAGGAGAAGTCAGCAAAGGAACAGAAACAGGATGCAGGACAGATACAGGGCCCAGGACAAACACAACACCAAGGCAGAGTCTGCAAGTCTGGCCATCCCTTAAATACCCCAGCATCATCAGTTCCAGGTGTTAGCTGGCTGAAAGGTTGAGTCTCTGATTGCTGGGAGCACCCGCTGGCCAGCCCTGGTACTGCAGATCAAAAGGCAGGTGAGTCCCACCATTGCTGGCCAGTCCATTCCTAACAGTACCCCCCCCTCAAGGAGCGGCCTCAGGACGCTCCAAACAGTCCTAGCTGGGCAAAATGTTTCCACCGCCCGGGTCTGGCAACTGGCGGGATATCAAAGACTGGCACACCGGGCAGGACTCCGGGCAGCGGCACACCGGGCTGGACTCCGGGCAGAGGCACATCGAGCAGAGGCACATCGAGCAGAGGCACACCGGGCAGAGGCACATCGGGCAGGACTCCGGGCAGAGGCACATCGGGCAGGACTCCGGGCAGAGGCACACCGGGCAGAGGCACATCGGGCAGGACTCCGGGCAGAGGCACATCGGGCAGGACTCCGGGCAGAGGTACATCGGGCAGGACTCCGGGCAGAGGCACATCGGATTACCAGGCGAAGCGGCAGGCAGCGGGCCACCGGGCGGAGCGGCAGGCACCGGGCCCCCGGGCGGAGCGGCAGGCACCGGGCCCCCGGGCGGGGCGGCAGGCACCGGGCCCCCGGGCGGGGCGACAGGCACCAGGCCCCCGGGCGGGGCAGCAGGCACCGGGCCCCCGGGCGGGGCAGCAGGCACCGGGCCCCCGGGCGGGGCAGCAGGCACCGGGCCCCCAGGCGGGGCGACAGGCACCGGGCCCCCAGGCGGGGCGACAGGCACCGGGCCCCCAGGCGGGGCGACAGGCACCGGGCCCCCAGGCGGGGCGACAGGCATCGGGCCCCCAGGCGGGGCGACAGGCATCGGGCCCCCAGGCGGGGCGACAGGCATCGGGCCCCCAGGCGGAGCGGCGGGCGCCGGACCCCCAGGCGGAGCGACAGGTCTCGGGCCCTCAGGCGGAGCGGCGGGCGCCGGACCCCCAGATGGAGCGATAGGTCTCGGGCCCTCAGGCGGAGCGGCGGGCGCCGGACCCCCAGGTGGAGCGACAGGTCTCGGGCCCTCAGGCGGAGCGGCGGGCGCCGGACCCCCAGGTGGAGCGACAGGTGTCGGGCCCTCAGGCGGAGCGGCGGGCGCCGGACCCCCAGATGGAGCGACAGGTCTCG